>NW_007735920.1:19226-70227 GCF_000696425.1 Galeopterus variegatus
CCTGGGTCACTGTCACCACCACCAGATGGACTTTGGACTTCCCAGCCTCAGAAACTATAAGTAATAAATTTTGTTTTTCTTATAAATCACCCAGTCTCAGGTATTTCTGTTACAGCAACACAAAATAGACTAATACAATACATATAAATATTATATAACATATATAATATAATAAATATACATTCTATATTTTTTTTCTATAAACCAAAAAAAGCTAACCTAACAATTCTCCTCAGCAACATCCATTACCAGGCAATGATAAAGGGATACATACAAAGTTCCAAGAGAAACAAAATATTACTGAAGAATATTATGATATCCTACCAAATTGTCTTTCAAGTAGAAAGGCAATTTTTTTTAACATGAAAGAACTCAGGGAGTACAAACCCCACAAGTTCTTCTGAGAAAAAAAAAGTAATGTAAAATTAAATCCAGCCAATGGAGACGTGAATGGAGGCTCTGGGCCCAGTAAGACTAGCTTACCATACAAAGTCAAAAGATATTAAATCAAGGTCCACAGAGCTCTGAAGGAATTTAATTAAATACACACTTGTTGACTGATTGAATGACTGCACTCAAGTTAAAAACAAATAAATCACCTTAGAAGTTATCGTTTGACTTGTCCTTTGTGACTGTCAAGATACCATTGACCTGCCCCTTATGAATACATGGCTGCATTCTGCTATCAAAATTTCCCCAAAACTACAGTTAGGAATATAGACTTTATCCCCAAGTAATCCCTATTCTTTTCTACTCCCATGATATTGCTCACCTGATTTGCCTCTGCCCCAAAGACTCTTATCTCTATTTCCAAACCTTACCATGTATTACCACTATAGACAATCTGGTAATATATTTCAAGAACTTTAAATATCTTCATATATTTTAAGGCAATAAATTCTTTTCCAAGAATTTGTATTTTAAAAAATTAGAAGTATAGGCAAATATGTATGTTTATTACAGTCTTTATAAGAGCAAACTTCTATAAGCAATATAAATGCCTGAAAATAAAAATGATTAAATTATGCTATACAAAAGGAATGTTAATAGTTTTTTAAATTGCTGTGACATCAACATGAATAAAATTTAATAACACATGGAAAAATAACAGTACAACAAAATAGGGTGTACATATATTTGAAAAGATTCAAAATGTGCAATATATATGTATATATAAAATAATGGGAAGAAATGCAGGCTAATTTCCTTTCCTTTGGGTTGTGGTTTAAAAAATAATTTTATTATTTTTACCAAGAAAATCATAATTATGATGAAAACTTCAAGGTACATAATAAATACAAATTTGAGAAAAAATACATTAAATGAACATAATCCAGATATTTCTGTTTTTATTATTTTGTGTGTGTGTATAAACTCACATACAAGGGGTCTTCAAAAAGTTCATAGAAAGATTTGTATTATCTTTCGATTCCATTTTTCCATTAACATTTTTTTTTAGCTCCCATATGCGTATGAGAACATGTGGTATTTATCTTTCTGTGTCTGACTTATATCACTTCACAAAGTGTCTTTCAAGCATATCCATGTTGCTGCCAGTGACAGGATTTCATTCTTTTTCATGGCTGAGTAGTATTCCATTGTGTATATATACACACACACACCACACACACACACACACACACACACACCACATTTTCTTTATCCATTCATCTGTCAATGGACAATTAGGTGGATTTCATATCTTGTCTATTGTGAATAGTACTGCAATAAACATAGGGGTACAGATATCTCTTTGATATGTAACTTAATAAAAATGACTATAATATAGATCTACCTTTAAAATTAAATGCAATAAGTGTAATTATACTTGAATTTAACAGAAAAAATTAAGCAAATAGAAGAAACTATAGGAGTATAGAAAACAAATTTTATTCCAAGAAATGTTATCTCTTTTTAAATATCTCCCTTAAAATGAAAAATACAAAAGATAATTAAGAAGCTAGTCATTTTTTTACTAACATTTTTCATTTTTAATAATGACATTTGTGTCTGAGTGATAAAAATGTCAGAATTTGCACTCTTAACACACTTTATTCTCCCCTTCCACATTCAAGTTTTTTGTTATTTTCATTATTATCACATTGTCAAGGTATACTCGCATAACATTTCTATTCTAATTTGTAATCACAATTTCCAGTTAGTGTTCCTTTTATATTTATGCTCACCACCTGTTCTTTAACCAGAGCTTCTCTATAGCCATTTTCCTTATATTGCTTCATCACTTCATGGCATAGACTTTTTTTTCCCAACAAGTGCTCACAAATCTTGATTCCTTTCATTCCTACATACCCGAGATAATGAAATTGCTTGTGAGCACACCCAAAGGACAACTTGACTGGGTATAAATTTGCTGGGATTGTACTACTATGACCTAAAGTCTAAGTCTTGTTCTCCTCATCCCCAAAATTTTCACCCACATCTAAACCTCCATAGCACTGAGCATATTGTCTAGCACTTCAAACCAAGAACAACTTAAAGTCACTGAGACACTGCCTGAGCAGAGGTACAGAGCAACAAGGAACACAGGTATGTTAGTCCTTGGTGAGAAAGTATAGCTTCTATTTCTGCCTTTATTACTAACTATCATACTACTCTAATTCCATTGTCTTCTACAAGGTAGGGTGCCACTACTGCTAGTGAATGTCTATATTGCAAATATTGAAATATGATATTCTATAAATATTAAATATATTTAAAATTTTAAGAATCCATATCTAATCACTAGCCCCAAATCTTTGTAGACCTTAAGCTCCAGTTTCTTTCTTTGTAGAATAAAGAAATAGGACTATAGATAATCTCTAAAGTGCACTCGAACTCAAATGCCTAAAGTAGTACACACGGATGAAATGTCCCAAGTTCTATAGCAATGGCATTTCAGGTTGTGGTTTTTTAAGCACAAATACTCATTCTTTATTTCTACAAATAATACATGTTCTCCCATCTTTTTTGAATAGTAAAGCACTCTCGGTCAATCTTTAATTTTCTCATTTTGACAAAGAAACATATATAAGTATAATAGGTATTTTCTTTTTAATTCCACTACAAAAATAATGATAGTAATAATAGCACATGCAGATGATAAATGTCACTGACACTCAACGTCAGTGCTGGCAAGACCAAACTGGAGACAGGCAAACTGGAGAGCTCCCGCCTACCCCATCCAAAAGGGGCAGCTGCTCCTTATTTCCAGCAAAGTGTTTCCAGTTCTGTTTTGTTTTGTTTTATTTTTGCAAAAGAGGCTAGAAATCTGTATTTTTGTATGGAATATCGCTATTTTTAAATATTTGAAGAAACTGCTCAAATATTTCAAAATACTATATAAACCAAAAATAAAGCCTATAAATATGTGGCCCACCGACTGTAAGTCTATAATTTCTTTTCTAAAATTTCTCCAACTCTGACATGTAGTGAATTTCTTTACTCAGGGTAGAGGTAGAGTACACAATTATTCTGCTGTTGCTGGTTCTAAAATTCTCATTCTCACATAACACTGGAGTGTACAAATGAGTCTATCTGATTCTTCTCTGAAGAAATGTACTATTTGCAAAGCACCGTGCCAAGTACAGCGGAGGCATTTGAAGAGGATTCATGTAGGTTACACCCTTCACAGCAGATACCTTTGAGCTTTACTGTACAAATAGAATGCACTTAGCTTTCTGATTTTTAGTGATAATCATATACTCTAGTGGTTTATAGCAAACAAATCACTTTTACATCCCATGTCTCACAGGATGTTCATATCAACTGAAACATATAGAAGTTGACATTAGTATTCCCATTGCACAGATAAACAAATAGTTCAGCAATGGTAGGGACTTACCTAAGGTTTACAGAACTAGTAAGTAGGAGAGTCAAGACTCAAAATCATATCTTCTGACTCACAATTCTTTGATTTGTTCTTTTTCTAATATACCATAATGATTCACCCTAATCTACTCAATTAATTCCCTTATGAGACAGCCAGGCAGAGTCGGGGCTACAGTCAGTTTACTCTCACAGAGAGAGAAAAGTAAATATGTCATACAGGACTTTAAGTCATAACCACTTAGTTCTCATGCTCAAACCAACAAATATACTGTACATTTCTATTGTAGTTACACATCTAAGGTATATGGTGCCTTTTTGAACATTCATGTGACATCACTAGGTCTTTATTCCAGAATTACTACAATTTTTTTTTAAGAAATCATCTCTCTTATGTGTTTGGCACAATAACGAGGTCCTAGACCATGACAATCATTCAAGATATGATTATTACTGATGAAAACTGTTACCAATTTCTGCTTTCACCCAAGATGGGACTGAATTTACTGTCCCACCTGAACTAAAGCATTAGACAAAATACAGCAAAAGAGCAATTTCCAAGACATTGAACATTAGGCAATAAGGAATAATGATCCCTGAGAGATGGCAAACAAACAAGCAGAGCCCTACAATTGTCCTTACTGCCTTGAAGAGCTTCCAATAAATGTCAGAGGCAACCCAGGAAGAGCCCAGCGGGCTTCCTGATTGAGGATATTGGCTGGGAGACTCAGGAAACCAAGGTGCCTAGAGCTCACAGGGCAGAGAATTGTAAAGGAGAGAGCTATAGAGAAGGAATTCCAGGTATCTGCAAATGGTCCCCCCAAAGTATTCAGCGGAGTACTAGTCAGCTCTGCATGATGAAAGTACCAAAGGGTAGGGAAACATCTTAGAGGATTAAAAGGAATAATAATGGGACATTGAGTAGATAATTCAGAAGGATCTTGCCTCAGTAGTGGGAAATAATAAGGCCTAGAGTAAAAGTTGCTTTGGTCTCACCTAGAAAATCTTCAAAGCAAGACCAGAATGATTCAAACTGTTTCCAAATTAACTTAACTGTTAACTTGAACAAAGCTCAAGAATATTTATAGGAAAACAAAAATATTCATCACCCAACAAAGTAAAACTCACAGTACCTATCATTTAATCAAAAATTACCAGGAATGGGACAAGGAGCATCAGTGGGAGGGTGTGGGAGTACAACAAGAGACTGGTGAGGTGACCTTGGAGAATGAAAACCCAGGAGGGTTGCATGGAGAGGAGACAGAGGAACACTGCATCAGCCGCCATGTGTCCAACACTGGGATTGGCACAGGGAGAATTTCCCTGGCAGTGAAAAGGCAGGAGGAAAGAGGAAATAGACCCAGGAGAAGCCTCTGCCCATAGAAAAGGGGAAAGAGAAACCTCACCTAGGGGCATCCATTCAAGCTGAGTACCTTCAGCACACCAACACTGGGATTGGCACAGGGAGAATTTCCCTGGCAGTGAAAAGGCAGGAGGAAAGAGGAAACAGACCCAGGAGAAGCCTCTGCCCACAGAAAAGGGGAAAGAGAAACCTCACCTAGGGGCATCCATTCAAGCTGAGTACCTTCAGCACACCCCAGTGCACCTATCAGGGGCACAGGTCACTAGCCAGGATGCCAGCAAGTCTGTCCAGGACCAACGGTCAATATAAAACATATCAAACAGAAGGAGTCTCTCTCCTCCTCAAAAGTCACTCTAGAGCAATAGAAGAAGCAACTGCTCCACCAGATGACCAGACATCAATGTAGGGATACTAGAAATAAGAAAAAATGAAAAAGAAAATATGATATCACCAAAGGAATACAATAATTCTCAAGTACCAGGGCCCAAATAGCAGGAAACTTTTGAAATGCCTGAAAAGGAATTCTGAACAACAATCTTAAGGAAACTTGGTGGGGCAGGTACACACACTCACAGCTTACTCATGGATGTCAGTGGTGGCAGGAGCAGGCTTTGGCAAGTGAAAGAGCTGGACGGGTGGAACAAGAGAAAGTGGCTGCCCAGAGGACGTAGCTGAGAAGAAGAGTTTTGCTTTTTGTGTGCACCTTTAAAAACCTGTGCCTGCTATTGGCTGAGGGGTCCACCAGGAGCCTTCTCTCCTCCTGTTGCTCAATACTGAGCTTGCCAGCCTGAGCCAGCATGGGAAAGGTGGGAAGTGCACTTGATCAACACCCTGCACCCACAGCTACCCCGCGAGTGTCCATTGCTCAGTGGGTGCTGACCATGAGCACTTGCCTGGGACTCATGCCCAAGCCACAGGCCCCACAGAACAAGCCCATGTTCCTGCAGCTCAAGCTGGTGTTGTGCACCATGAATCCAGCCTGCAATGTAGTGCTCTTCCCAGTGAGGAGCTGAAGCACCCACACCACCATCCACAGGCACAGCCTGTACCCCTGCAGCCAGTGCCGCTGCCCACCGCCAGCCCCCGGCTGCCCCCTGAGGAGCTGGTCCAGACGAGATATAAAATGGAGAAGTATCTGACACCCAAACTTGCTCCAGTTCCTATAATTCCAGATCATAAAAAGTATAAACAAGACAGTGCCTCAGTCACAGACCAGTTCTTCACTGATAGTGAAGGGTTTTCTTACAGTATCAACTGTAATGAATGTCTTCCTCCCTGACATCACTCATCTGAGAACTGGCCTCTACAAAATTGCAGAGACTGTGCATAATACTCATCAAGACAGAACCTGTTACCATTTTCAGCTACCAGAGTGAGACGACTACCCCTCCTCCAGCCCTGACCCAGGGTCTCCCTGAGCTTACCAGTATATTAAGCTACCACCAGACCACAGCTCTGGAGGTGAACAATATTTCATCAAACAAGAACTTCCTATGCCAGTTCTTCATCTTTCTGTTCCTCCCCAGCAGGGCCACCTGTACCAGCTACTGAATATACTGAATCTAGATATGCCCAGTTCTACAAACCAGACAGCAGTAATGGACACTCTCAATGTTTCTACATCTGCTGCTATGGAAGGCCTTAACACACACCTCCGTTGTCAGTAGACTGCAATGAAACAATTCCAGAGCATGCCCCCTTGCACATACACAATGCCAAGTCAGTTTCTTCCACAATAGGACACTTACTTTTCTCCATCGCCACCAAGCTCTGAGCCTGGAAGTCCCAACAGACAAGGAGAGATGCTCCAGAGTTTAACCCTACCTCCATCTGATGCTGCTACAATTGCTCCTAAACTGACAATTCACAATACAAATTTGCCTGCCACCCCGCCAGTTAATGCACAAAACATCAAACCTGTCAGATGCAATAAAAGGAGTAACCCCAGTTTGGAAAAATGATGCATCTAGTACTGTAATTGTCCTGGTTGCACGAAAGTTTATACAAAGTCTTTTCATTTAAAAGCTTACCTGAGGACTCATACTGGTGAAAACCATACAGACTTTAAGCCAAAACTAAAAAAAGAGACAAGATAATGTATGATGATGAATGGATCTATCCAGCAAGAATATATAACAATCAGAAATATATATGTACTCAACATCAGAACACCCAGATATCTAAAGCGAACACTATTAGACCTACAGAGAGAGACCCCAATACAATAATAGTTGGTAACAACACCACTATCTCCGTACTGGACAGATCATCCAGGGAACAAATCAACAGAGAAATACAGGATTCACTACACTTTGGATCAAATGGACGTGGAAGACATCTACAGAACATTTCATCCATCAACTACAGAATATACATTCTTCTCATAAGCACATGAAACATTCTCCTGGATAGACCACATGTTAAGCCACAAATCAAGTCTCAACAAATTTTGAAAAATTGAATGATTTCAAGTATATTTTTATATCACAATGATTAAAACTAGAAATCAATAACAAGTGAAATTTTGGAAACTATACAAATACATGGAAATTAAGCAAAGTACTCCTGAACAATCAACCTATGGGTCAAAGAAGAAATTAAACAGGAAATGAAAAAAATGTCTTCAAACTAATGAAAATAAAGAAACATAATACCAAAACCTATGAACAGCCTCTTCAATAAATGGTACTGGGGAAAGTGGATATCCATACATAGAAGAATGAAATTAAACCCATACCTCTCATTATATACCAAAATCAACTCAAAATGGATTAAAGACTTAAGTATAGACCTGAAACTATAAAACTGTAGAGATAAACATAGGGGAAACACTTCAGGATGTAGAAATGGACAAAGACTTTATGAATAAGACCCCAAAAGCACAGGCAACAAAAGAAAAAATAAACAAATGGGATTATATCAAACTAAAAAGCCTTTGCACAGCAATGGAGACAATCTACAGATTGAAAAGAACCTACAGAATGGGAGAAAATATTTGTAAACTATGCATCCAATGAGGGCCTAATATCCAGAAAACACAAGAAAGTCAAACAATTTAGTTTTTTTTTTTAAAGAATCTGATTTAAAAATAAGCAAAGGAGCTTAATAGACATTTCTCAAAGGAAAATATACAAATGGTCAAAAGACATATGAAAAATGTTCAACATCATTAATCAGGGAAATACAAATCAAAACCACATAGAGATGTCATTTCAGCCCAGTTAGACTGGCCATTATCAGAAAGACAGAGAATGACAAATGCTGAGGAGGATGCAGAGAAAAGGGAACTATTCTACACTGTTGGTGAGACTGTAAAATAGTACAGCCATTATGGAAAATGGTATGGAGGTTTCTCAAACAACTATAGATAGAACTACCACACAATTCAGCAATCTCACTACTAGGTACATACACAAAGGAATGGAAATCATCATGTTGAAGGGATACCAGTACTCCTATGTTTATTACAACCCTATTTACAGTAGCCAAGAGTTGGAATCAACCTAAATGTCCATTGACAGTTGAATGGATAAGAAAATGTGGTATATACACACAATGGAGTATTACTCAGCCATAAAAAAAGAATGAAACTCGGCCATTCACATTCCTGTGAATGAACGTGGAGGAAATTATGTTAAGTGAAATAAGCCAGGCATAGAAAGAGAAATAACGAATGTCCTCACTCATGGTGGGAGCTAAGAAAGGGAGGGAGGGAGGGAGCCAAGACAATAATACATTGAACTTTCAGAAGGTGAGAACAGAAGTTTAGATATTAGAGAGGGGAAAAATTTAAAAGGGGAAGGGATTTAGGGAGAAATTGGTTAATGGATACAAACATGAGTACATTTCGTGATAACAAATATGCTACCTATCCTGATTTTATCATGGTGTATTTATACTAATAGTCAACTGTATACCCCCCAGTTGCTATGTATAATCAATTATGTTTCCATAAAAAAATAAAATAAAATTACCAGTCATGCAAATAAGAAAACATGTTCTATAATGAGAAAAATCATCCAGTTAAAACTGACCCAGAACCGACACAGATGTTAGAATTAGCAAACTAGAACATTAGAACATTATAACTATATTCCATACACGTACAAAGCTAGAGGAAAGATTAAAGATGTTAATTAGTAATGTGGGAAAAAACTTTAAAAGACCAAAATCCATCTTCTAGAAGTGAAAACTACAATATCTGAGATGAAAAATTTACTGAATGAGATTAACAGTGGATTAAGGCATTGTAGAAGAAAATATTAGTAAACTTGTATACCAAAAGAAACTAGCCAAAATAAAATAGAGAAAATAGATTCAAAAATAAAAACAAAACTTGAGGTGATATAACATCTATATACTGGGTGAGGTGGGGTGTCCCTGAAAGTGGAGGGTCAGAGGGAGACAGATAAAAAATTTGTTAATGGTCAAATGTATCTGTATTTTATGAAAACTATAAGCCCACTATATTAGTTCACAAGGACTGCCATAACAAATTTCCATAAATTAGGTGGCTTAAACAACAGAAATTTATTGTCTCAGTTCTGGAGGCTAGAAATTTGAGATCAAGGTGTTGGCAGGGTTGGTTTCTTCTGAGAGATGTAAGAAAGAATCTGTTCCATATCTCTTCCCAGATCCTGATGCTTGTTGTTAATCTTAGGTGTTCTTTGGCTTATAGAAGCATTACCTCAATCTCTGCCTTTATCTTCATGCATTGTCCCTGTGTATGTGTCTGTGTCCAAAGTTCCCCTTTCATAATGGCACCAGCCATGTTGGATTAGGGCCTACCCAAATAACCTCGTCTTTACTAATTACATTTGCAACAACCTTATTTACAAATAAGGTCACCTTCTGTGGTATTGGGAGTTAGGATTTCAACATTTAAACTTTGGGGGTATGCAATTTAACCCATAACACCCACAGACCCAAGAAACTCAACAAATTCCAAGCACAGGAAACAATTAAGAAAATTACACTGAGGCATTTTATTACCAAATTGCTCAAAGCAGTGATAAGTAGAAAAAAATCTTAAAAGCAGCCAAAGATAAAAAACATACACAGTAACAAAAATAAAGATGACAGCAAATTTCTCATCAGAAACAATATAAGCAAGCCAACAGTGGATAAACAAGTTTAAACTAACGGGGAAAAAAAGTCAATATAGAATTTTATGCACAGCAAAAAATATCTTTTTCAAATGAAGATACAATAAAGACGTTTCCAGACATATAAAATCTAAAAGAATTTATCATCCACAGACCTGCACCACTAGATATGTTAAAGAGAGTCCTTCAGGCAGAAGAAAAATAACAACAAATGGAAATATGGAACTATGCAAAAGAATAAAGAGCATAGAATATAGAGATTGTGTGGGTAAACATATGAGATATTTTTCTTATTATATAAATCTCTTTAATAGAAAATTGACTTTGCTCAAGTGAACAGATATGATGTGGGGGGACGAGAGGGGGTGGAGAGGAATGGGTAAAGGGGCATGAAAATCAACTACAATGTATATTGAGAAGTAAAATAAAATTTAAAGAAAGAAAAAAGGTAATTGACTTTTCAAAAGAAAAATTGTGGAGCTTATAATATATGGAAAAGTAAAATATATGACAACATTTACATGAAGGCTGGGAGAGGAGAAATTGAAGTATGCTATTGTAAGTTTCTTATACTATAAGTAAAATAACATAAACTCACTTGAGAGTAGACTGTAACAAGTTAAAAATGGGCATACTAATAGTATTGATCTGGCCATCTCATCTTGGGCACAAGTGATGATGGTCAACTTTGTATCCCATGAATATGTATAACCAATAAAATACAAAAAATAAAAAATATATACTAAAATTTCTAAAGCAACCACTATAATAACAAAACAAAGAGTTGTGGCTTATAAACCATCAAAGATATCATAAAAAAATAATTAACCCAAAAGAAGGTAGAAAAAGAAGAGGGAAAGGAAAACAAATAGATAAGACAAATCAAAAAACAAATAGTAAGAAAGTAGATTTAAGCCTGACCATATCAAACTGAGTGTCAATAGTCTAAATATTCAATTAAAAGGCAGAATTGATGAGATTGGATAAAAAAGCAAGACCTGAGTATATGAAACTTGTTCAAATATAAGGATACAAATAGATTAAAAGTAAAAGAATGAATAAAGATACACCACACTAACATTAATAAAAAGAAACCTGGAGTGGTTGTGTTAATATCAGACAAAATATTTTGTAGAGCAAAGACTATTACAAGGGATAAAGGAAATCACTTCAAAATGATAAAGGGGTAGATTCCTCAAGAGAATATAACAATCCTAAACATTTATGCACTTAGTAATACATCTTCAAAATACACGAAGCAAAAACTGATAGTACTGCAAGGGGAAGTAGATAAATTCATAATTATAGTCAAAGATTTCATTACCCTTCTTGAAATTACCCAATAACTGCTAGAACAAGTGGACCAAAAATCAGTAAGGATATAGACGGCTTGAGCAAAACTATCAAACAACTTGATCTAATTGACATTTATAGAACATTCCACCCCAAATTAGCAGAATACTCATTCTCTTCAAAAGCACAGAGAACATTTTTCAAAATATACCATATGTTGGGCCACAAAATGAGTCATGATAAATTTTAAAGCGTTCAAGTCATCTAAGCTGTGTTTTCTGACCACAATGGAACTAAATTAGAAATCAGTAACAGAAAGACAACTAGAAAATACTTAAATATCTGGTAAGTAATTAATATGCTTCTAAATAATTCATGGGTCAAAAAAGAAGTCAAAATGGAAATTATCTATTACATATGAAGTTACCATGAATATTTTAACTGAATGAGATTAAAACTACAACATATCAAAATTTACAGGATGCCACTAAAGGAATATATATAGCACTAAATATCTGTATTAGAAAAAGATAAAATCAGTTATCTCAGTTTCCACCATAAGAAACTAGAAAAGGAAAGACCAGAGCAGAAATCAATGAAATAAAAACAGAAAGCAATAGCGAAAAATCAATGAAATCAAAAGCTGGTTCTTAAGAAAGATCAAACAATTGATAAACCCAAAGACAGACTAATCAAAGAAAAAGAGAGAAGACACAAATTACCAAAATAATGAATAAAAGAAGTGACAATTTATAGATTCATTCTATAACTATTAAAAGGAAAATAGGAGAATATCATAAAAGCTTTATGCCAATATATTTGATCATTTAGATGATATTAACAAATTCCTTGAGAGGGAGGTTTCGGTGATGGGACATAATAATCAACTACATTGTATATTGACAAAATAAAAATAATAAAAAAAAAATTCCTTGAGAGATACAAACTGCTAAAGTTTGTTCATGAAGAAAATTGATCATCTGAATTGCCCTATATCTATTAAATAAGTTGAATTTAGTTAAAATTCTTCCCACAAACAAAACAACTGGCCTCGATGGCTTCAACAGTAAATTCTACCAAATCATTTAAAAAAATACAAATTCTTTATAAAATCTTTCAGAAAATTGAAGAGGGGGAGATACTTCTTATCTCATTTTGTGAGGCCAGCATTACCGTAATAACAAAATCAAAGACATACCAGAAAGAAAAGTACCAATATTTCTCATGAACATGGATGCAAAAATTCTTAACAAAATTTTAGCAAATCTAATCCAATAATATATAAAAAGGAGACTACATCATGTCCAAGTGAGATAAGTCCCAGGAATAAAAGCATATGTCCATGCAAAGACTTGTACACAAATAGTCATGACAGTTTTATATATGATAGCTAAAAACTGGAAACAACCCAAATGTCCTACAGGTGAATAAATGAATAAATTCCATGCAATAAAATACTACTCAGCAATGAGAATAAATTAAGATCCAAATACCAAAGTGAATGAATCTCAAAATAATGATCTTGAAAGAAGCCAATCCAAAAAACAAAAAAGTACATTCTTCATAATTCCATTTATATAAAATTCCAGAAAATGCAAACTAATCCATAGATTAGACAGAAAGCAGACCAGTGGGTGCCTGAGGATGAGGAAAGGGGGAGGTGGCATGAGAGTGGGTGGACAGAAGGAAGAGATTAAAAGGAGCATAAGGAAAATTTTGGGGTGATAGGTTCATTATCTTGATGGTAGTGATGTATACATATGCTAAAACATTTCACTGTAAATATGTGCAGTTTATTGCATGTTAATTATACCTCATAAAGAGGTTTTAATAAAGAGGTTTTAAGCAAAAGTGTTACCATACAGATCCATTTATAACCACACTGTAGTAAGGACCCATTTAAAGCAGGATAAACTCTACATAACAGTATTAATTTTAAGAACAAGATATAGAAAGTTTGCAAAAGTCATGCATCAAGTCTGCACCAATGCTGGGTTAAAAAACATCTAATCCCCACTCCGCTTGGAGGACTGGGTTGGCTTCAATATTAGCCATTGACGATTCCCCTTATTAACATCAAGGCTTCCCAAAATAAGTTCTGAATAACACTAAGTGCAGGGGTTAGTAAGCCTTACCAAAAAAAGTGTATTGGGATCAAAAAAGGATAGGAAACTTTAAACTAAACAGTATTCTTTCCTACAGAACTTTGCAAACCGTTTCACGTGCAGGGTGCATTTTAACTTTGTAAGGCCATGGTGTGTATATAGCATTTCCCAGAAGTATTTGATCCTAGAGCCTTTGTTTTGATGGACCTTTTCTTAGGGGGAGTATCCCATCTACTAGTCTTTGGGACATTCTTTGTGAGCATTTCCAGGCTCCTCTCTGTCCTCCAGCTCCAGGCTGGGTAGTGCTAAATGAGGGGAGATCAAGGTAGTCATAAAATAAGAGGTAATTGTGCATATAGGCTGTTCTCAATAGTTCAGGCAAAGCATGAAAATTCTGAAGCAAAAATAAACTGCCTTTGCATTTTTCATTGTTTTTTTTTTTTCAGGGCATTAACATGAAAGATTTCTTCCCAGCGTGATGACACTCCCCATCTTGAACACAAATAATCAATCAAGAGTTGCCTATGCTCGAAAGAGAGTGACAGACTCAGTAGAGGAACAAAGAATGCCCATTAGCTGGGGGAGAGAGAGAGAGGAGGGGGCTTGGGAACCATCTCTGCTAAGAGAGGTGATACCCACCACCAACAGCTACATCTCCAGGAGCCCTATTTATTACCATAACCTTCTACTTCAAACACAGAGTTCATAGTCTGGGCACCTCCATCCATCTTTCAGTTGACAAATGGCACCATAAATCTTCCTTTCACCTCTCAAAGGGCCACAGCTGAGCCAGAGTACCCCTCCCCAGTTTCTCCCCACCTCCTGCCTCTTCAGCTTGGCTCTGTTCTTCTCAAGGAGTCAGACAAAACCAAGCTCCCACACAGCAGTAATAGAGCTTGACCTCCTAAAGGAGCTGGGGGCTGAGACCCAGGAGACAGGCCAGCTGGGAAGACCAAACAATGCAGCGGGCCAAAGAAAGCACATGAATATTCAAGCATGTTCAGAGGCTCTAAGAGTCACTCACCCAAAGGGAAGCCTGACCACTCCCTCCCACTCCAAGAAGAGCTAAGAGGACCAGCCAGATAACACTGAGTCCTTCAGATTCCCAGCATTAACCAAACAGAATTCCAGTGCTCAGAAGTTGCTCAGATTCAACAATGGGGAAATGAGAAGCCCCACCAGCAGATCTGTTCATCCACACCCCGCCCCAATTTCTTCTCCTAGAGCTTCTCCGAAGATTAGAGTTTGAAATGTATGGTACACATCATCTTGGGTCATCTCCCTGATTCTATAAATGGAAAAATTCATGCTTAGAGATTTCCCCACAGTAGGGTATAGGTAAAAGCCAAAGCCAGGACCTGACCTTCCTAACTTCACATTCATTATACACATACATTCCACTAAATTGACTAGAGGCTTCTAAACTTGTGGTCAGAGGATCCTTTGAATTTCTAGGAAAACTTCAGATATGTGCATACTTCCCAAAAAAGTTTCCACACTTTTCATTACATACTTACGATAATGAAAGTAAGAATAACTGCCTGTAACAGGGAATAAATTCAGTTCTTAAAGCAAAAGCAGAAAGAAGTTGGATCCAAATGGCAGGTGCTAATTTTAAGAACAGAAGGAAAAAATAAACAAAATTGTATGGGGGGGGGGGGCATTTGTAGGGCTGCCCTACAGGAAACGAAGAGATGAGGGATATTTGTTTTACATCCTCCCATATCCTCTTTTAGCTTGCTGTCCTTATTCTAGTCTTCCATATTCTTCATCCCTTTCTTCGTTTAGTCCCCATAAGCAGAATATATCTGTACCATGTCCCATCCCCTCAGGCTTCACGTTCTTTTGAAAAGCAGCCCACACTAAAAGTATCTTTGACTAACTAAGGTGTTCCTTCACATGAGTCTTCACTGCCTTAAATAAGTAAATGATGGTAGAATATCAGACACCATAGCAATCTGGCTTAGGAGCCATTTGTGGAGCAGAGGAAGCCTTTCAGGGATGCTCACAGATGGAGTTAATTTCTGAAGTCAAAACACAGAGTGAAAACAACGCCTAATCAAAATTATCTTTGAAAAACCCATAAGTCTCTCATAAGTAAGATACAGTACATGTAATCTTTTGTGTTAACACTGATGACAATACGTATAGACAGAACCATGCTATAGGTAAAAATTCAAATCTTTAAACACTGGAGTATCGCTCAATGTGAAAAAATGTTCTCACTAATAGAAGCCATAGAAATCAAGACCAACTAAATTCATATCTTTCACATCTTCCCCTCCCATGTTTACCCTGGAGCATTTCATCATAGGATAGAATGGTAGGCAAATTGCCTTTACTGCCTAAATCATTGTTTTCTCATGCATGCCATTGATGTTGTTTTGTTTGGGTTAGGCATGTTTCTGGGTCCATAAAATGTGTCTCTGAGGCAATTCCACACTGATAGGGTTGGTTGTGGGTTTCTGCCCCAAAATTATTATTATTAGCCTAAAGACTCTTCTCTTTTTAAAAGCCAGTTTCATATGCTGTCTTATCTGGGTCCTCAGAGAAAATTTGTCAGTTCTCTTTTCCTCTCTAGTTTTTTAAAGAGGTAAAATTTCAGAGAGGGAATAGTGAATGATAATGAATAAAGAATGAAGTCACTGAATCCGGACTTATCTGAACTTAGGAAGCCTAAGTAAAAGAAGACCATTGGTGGATAAAGAGGAGACCTGAGTTTGCATCCCAGTTCGGCCAGTGACTCAATGGGGGACATTGGGCAGGACTTAACCTCTCTGCACCTCAGTATCTTCATCTATGCAAGGAGGTCGAAAATGCTCTAATAACCCAAATCATGGAGGTCACCCATTCCTGACATCTTCAGCTCTTGCCCGGTCCTTGACCTCTGCCTCATTCAGAATTGTCCCTGATCTACGGGAATAACAGCTCTGTCCACCCCCCTATCTGTCTCCTGCCCCATAAAAGAAAACGGTTTAAAGGTCGCCATTGCTGACCAGCTGTCCAGCTCCTGAAAGGTCACCCACCCACTCTGTTCTGCCTTCCTCCGCCCCCAGCATGAGACTCCACAGGACCGCCGTAGCCGCCTCCGCATTGCGTCTGTCCTCTCTCGGTTCCCCCTCCCAATCCATGCGCTTGCGCCCATTGCTAGGAGCATCATTGCAGAGCACTCTTTTGCCTGGACCAAGGGCTACAGGGCTGCCAGGCAAGGCTGGAGACGGGGGGCGATGATGGCAGATGGGGGTTGGGGGGTGGGCGCTCTCTGCTCTGGCCCCAACTGCAGCCCAGCAACCTCCATCTGCTGCATTCTGCTGTCCCCAACCTATACGCCTCCGGCGCACGTGCGCATCTGTCTCGGCACCGGATGGGGCTGCTCTACAGCCCTCAGCGAGATGTCAGATCCAACCCCCGCCCCCTTCCACGGATGGTAACTGGACTCTTGGCGGTGAGGCTGGGTTGGAATGGATCCGTGCTGCAGAAAGCCCAAATTTAGAGAGAAAATTGATTCAATGCAGAAAAGGTGTGCATTAAAGCGAGCCAGTTCCCAGTTAAAATGGTGCAGCTGGAGGTTTGACGTCAACAACGTCAGCCTCCCATCTCTGCACAAACCCTCTGCAATCCCTCATGCCTTTCCCTCTCGCCCAGAGACTTGATGTCTTCATATTGTCCTCCTCTCCCTTTATCAAAGGCTGCTTTCAGAAAAGTCATCTCATATCTGTCCCTTACACCTGAGTGAGAATGTCAGTCACTGTGTTTTCTGTGCTATAAAGATTTCCTGGTCTAGCCTCATCTTTCAGTGTGGATGCCAAGATGGTCATTTTTTGGAGCCATAGGAAGAGGTTAGGATGAATGACCAGGGACTAGAGAAGAAAGTACCAAGACCTGTGGGATCTTAAGCAAGATACTTCACTGCTCTGAGCCTCATCTGACCAGTGAGCATGACAAAATCTAGCAGATCCAGCTCATGAGGCTGTTTCCTCAGAGAATTTGTTGACAAAATACAGTGATTAGAAACCTGGGAATAAAACCACCCCCACCTGAGTTTAAATCCTAGCCCTAGTTGTGCGACCTAAAGTAAGTTACCTACCATCTCTAAGGCTCTAAGGCTCGTATGTCTGTAATACCAGGATAATTAAATTTTAAATATTTCACAAGGTGGGGAGAACTAAAAAAAAGAAAACAATCTGTATTATGTAATCGTTAAAAGCATGGACTCTGTAGTCTGGTTATGTGGGTTTAAGCCAATCTCTATTTACTAGTTGTACAGCCTTGGAAAAGTCACTTAACCTCTTGGTGCTTTAGTTTTATCCTTTGTAAAATGCTAATAATAACCGTTCCTACTGTGATTGATAGTTGTGGGGATTAGGTGATTTAATATATATGTGAAGTATTTACAACAGTAGCTGGTACTGGCACATAATAAACATTAATAAGTATTAACTATTATTTGTGTTGTTATTTAAATAAAGCCCTTTGTACCATTCCTGACACATTGTAAATGCTCAATAAATGGCGGCATTACTATGATGTCCAAATATATAATAGTGTCATCCTTCTACTGTTGTCTTTATAATGATGGCTGCCCCTGACACCTCACCATGTGAAGAAGACTCTGGTGCTTAAAAATAAAAGTGACAGGGTTAGGACTAAGGTGCATTCAGGATTTTGAATGACTTGCAGGGCAGTGCTTAAGAGGCAGGAGGTGGAATCATTCACCTGCCCAATGTGCAGGGTACAGGGAAGTAAGGAGGTTGAAAAGAGAGAGACAGAAAGCAAGATTAGCAGCTTTGTTCTCACATATGGATTCTGCAACGGGTGTGACTCTGCCTGCACCTATTTACCAGTGTGACCAATCTCTCAACAGCCCTGCCAAAGTTGTTGACTGAAAACCCATTTCTATATGAGGATAAGAAGGCCTCTCCATGTCACTGAATCAAAATTACGGGTGTGACTCTGCCTGCACCTATTTACCAGTGTGACCAATCTCTCAACAGCCCTGCCAAAGTTGCTGACTGAAAACCCATTTCTATATGAGGATAAGAAGGCCTCTCCATGTCACTGAATCAAAATTTTGAGGATTCTCTATCCAATCTCTTTACTTACACATGTGGC
Organism: Galeopterus variegatus; assembly: GCF_000696425.1. NCBI lineage: Eukaryota > Metazoa > Chordata > Mammalia > Dermoptera > Cynocephalidae > Galeopterus > Galeopterus variegatus. The sequence continues at coordinate 38,030 of NW_007735920.1, forward strand.
AATGAGGCCTAGAGAGGGAATGGCACTTAACCAAGGTCACACAGCTGATGAGTGGCTGTCAGAAGTAGAACCAGGACTTCTAACCCTAAATCCAAGATCACATCCACTAGGCCAGATACCTAGAAATGGAAATTATGGCACAAGGAAGTGGCCCAGTGGGATTGTTTTAACAGGTCCTCCCAGAGAGAAATGCACAGGGAAGTGGTGTTTGGAGGAACCAGGTGTACACTCATCTCTCCCCTTCATCTGGGTGGGAGATGTTTATCTGCCTTCCACCCTCCCTGCTGTCTTTCTTCAGCCTCTATGCCTGGGTACTTGGCAGACATGCCCTAAAGACTGTCTAGTCGTTACATTATATAATGTCTGCATACCATGCATCCCTGAGGTGCTCCAGATGTCCATGCAATTGGTATAATTGCTACAGGACTCACCCAGAAAGAGAGGGGGCTTCGGAAACAGCTAAGAGGTAAAAAGAAAAGTTACTCCATGGCTATCAAATGATGATCCATCCCCATATTTATGGTGCCTGCCTTGGCTTCTTCCTATTGGCCAGATGGTCCTGGAGTTAATATATTTCTATCCAGTAAAATGCAAAACAGAAGAAACTATAACTCCTGCTGCTACTGGCCCTCATATGAGCTTTTCTGCAGAGGATACTGGGAAAAACAGCTTAAAAGTTTCTGCAGAGACAACTTTCAAAATGTCCACATTAGCTCCATAGGTGATGCTGCCCAGATTCTCTACAAATCCCACCTCTGGAGCCAGATCACTAACCCTCACTCCAGCTACACTGTAAATTTCAAAGAGATATGTGTTAAATTGTCTCTGGTCCTTATGTTATGAATGCTGACAAAATCTAATTATTTAACAAGTAATTGCCAAGCATCCCTATGTACAGGATTCCATGAGTGATACAAAGTTAAATAAAATGTAGTGCCTTCTCTCAAGGAGCTAAGAGTTTGGTAGGGGAGACATAATATGTACTTATTAAAAATCAGCCAAAACTCTAAAGTACATCTGCTTATGAGCCCCTGATGCAGCCTTTGTCAACATTCCACTAAAATAACTGAAAGACAAAAGAAAACACACCAAAACACATAATGAAAAAAAATAAAAGAATCTGGTAGGAAGGTTTGCTAATTATGAGGCAACTGTGTTGCTAGAGAAAAACTTATCAAAGCCTTTCCTCATGAAACCCTAAGAAATACCTCCCCACAGTCTGCTCTGACCCAGAGACCCAAGCAATTCACAAAACGGTCTTCTATTACATAGATGCTTCTTTTCAGGGCGGCAGAACAAGGCACATGGTGCACAGTAATCGGTACCTGCTAACTTGCTGAATAAATGAACAAACCGTTCCCTGATCCACCATTCTCACACTGCTACTTCTAACACCATAGTTCTGAATGCTCTGAGAGACAGTGACTCTCTGGACATGAAATGGCCAGTTGTATCCTGGAACATGTCATTCTTATATGCAAAGCAATTTGATCTGGGAAAGAACAAAAAAGGATTTCTGGTAGTAATATATGCTGAAAATTGGATTTTACATGTGTTCCATTGATTCAGAGTATGATAAAGAAAGTAGAACTAGGATAAAATGCTACCTTAGCAGAATGGAATGTTATAGATCAGTTCCTCTATTTCAACACTATTAACATTTTGGACCACATAATTATTTTTTGTTGGGGAGTGTCCCATGCATTATATGGTGCATTAACAGCATTCCAGGCTTCTATCCACTAGATACCAATAACACATACATCTCTCCCCCAAGTCATAACTACCAAAAATGTCTCCAGACATTATCAAAAGTCCCTTAGGGGAAAAAATGGTTCCCAGCTGAGAACCACTTTAATAGGCAAATGCTGAATAAAATAGAAATTACATGGTGAGCTGTCCACATCACAATGCCTTATGGTTGCAGAACTGACCCATCACCACACAAATACAGTTGAGTGAAAGCCAAAAAAAAGCCACACCCTTGAATATTGACAAACTGAAGGTTTTGAGATAACTGAAGGTTTTGAAGGATAAGTACTATGGGCTTCAGGGGGGAAAAATGCACAACAAAAGAAAATGAAGGCTATCCTAAAGACCTTAGAATTAATCTACTGCAAGACAAAGAAAATTTCAGAAAATTGTTTTGTATTCTCAACAGAGAGCAAAAAAAAAAAAAAAGTTGGAATGCATGAAATGAACATAAAGCCATTAAGACAGATGGCCAATATGAAAATATAACAAATTTGATATGACCCAATAAAATTAAAGGATGGAATGAAATGAAAATGGATGAAAAACTCATGTTTTTAATATTTAAAGAAAACTAAAAATATAATCACAGAATCAAAACACACAAGAAAAGCACTAAATAAGCAGAAAATCATAGCAGTAATGTAGGAAGCTCTCCCAGACTGTAAAGAGGAAGGAAAAAGAAAAACTATAGGAGAAAGTGAAAGAAAATAAAAAGCTAATATGTAGATAGTTAGCATTTTGAAAAATGTCATTAGAACAAAAAGAAATAGAAGCAATAACCAAAGATAAAATACAAATAAAATGTACTCAGATGGAAAAGACTTTTGCATACACAGATTGAAATCCTCCACTGATTTCCAGATCAATTCAATTAAAAGCCACTCTCATATAAAAATAGCATGATCTTTTTAAAAATTATATGACTAAAAGGAAGAATGCTACGTCATGCAGGGATTTTTTTTAAAAAAGAAAAATAGGATTTCTATGAAGGAACAAAAATCAGGCAAGTCTCATTTCTGCCCTGAAGTGAGTTACAACCCAAGAATCATATACTCAGCCACTTTGTACTAGGTAGGCAAGGGCTAAAAAAAAATCATACTATCCGAGTTCAGTTCTTTAAAAGTCACTTGGAGTATACCCCCAAAGAGCAAAGAAATTAGAAAATAAAAATGGAAAACTTCAGAAACAGAGGATTGATGATATAAAAAGATTGACAGTAAACAGTGAAATCAGGTAATACAGAGATGAATCCCAACTCTGGATAAAATAATGTGACAACTTAGAAGTTTACTAAAAGTTTACTAAATGTATTAAAGTAAATACAGCTTTGCTCTTGACTGAAAATTAGACGGCTATACATAAAACATGGCTCTCAAAAACATTTAAAGTAATCACAAGTAGAATATAATTATTCAAAACGCCAGGGAAAAAATAACATGCTCCATAAAACACAGAAAATAATAAAACAAGGAAGCATAAAATAACATAAATAAAATAAAAAAGACTAAATTGTAGACATTAAAAAAATAAACATAAATGAGTTTAACAACTTTTAAATGACAAAAAAAATCTCAAAGTGAATAACACCCCAACACACACACACACACAACTAAATTCCATGCTACTGAAAAGGGGTTATCTCTAAAACCAAGTAATACACTCTCCAAAAATAATTTAAAAATTAAAGAAATGGAGAAAGACATGACAGGCAATTTAAACATTAAGAAATCAGTAATTTTAATCACAATATATTATAAGAAAAGTAGAACTCAAAGTTCAAAAAAAAGCCTTTAGGTAGATAAAAACAAATCACATCATAAAAGATATAATCTGTAATGAACAATAGTTTTTTTACCAACCAAGAAATTTCTTTGAAATATATAAATTACATTACATAAATATTGAGGAGAAAAAAATAGTAGTGAGTTAATTAAATATGCCCACATTTTCGACTGAAAAAGTGAAAAAATGTTAAGATAAGAATGATGCAAATAATATAAATTAATTATGTTGATTTAACAAACTGGGTACTCTGCAATGAGGAAATACAGCTTCCTTCTAATGCTCATGAAAAAGTTGTAAAAATTGATCATTTATTAAGCCACAATGAATACCTCAATTAGCTGCAAAAATAAATGTATAGGTCACATTTCAGAGCATAACACAATTAAATTAGAAATTAGAGTCTCAAGATTTAAAATACCAATATCTTAGAAATTGTTAATATTCTCTCAAATAACTATTAAGTGAAAGTAGAAATAGAAAGAACTATTAAAAATTATCTCAAGAATAATAAAATTTGAGACTACTACAAATCAAACTATATCAGAGGTAGTCAAAGCTGTATACAAATTAAGATTAATAACTTCACATGCATCACTACTCAACAAGAAGTGGAAATAAATGGATAAGGCAATGAAGCTGTTAGAAAAAGAATAAAGTAAGGCAAGCAAAGATAATAAATCCAAAAGCAAAAATTAGCTAATGTAACGGATAAATTATCCAAGACATCATTAAACTCTTAAAAATAATTCTAGAGTCTGAGAAAAAGCTAATAAAAAAATATAGAAATGAGAAAGATTTTCTTTTTTTACTGTGAAGAACACTGTGCACAACTCTAGGCTAATACATTTGAATAATCTCATTGAGATAGATTCTTTTCTAGGAAAAGATACATTAACAAGATTCACTCAAAAACACATAGAAAACTTGACTATTTAAACAGTCAATGAAAGAACTGGAATAAAAATTTGATCTCTATCTTGCCTTATACGCCAAAATTAATTTGCTACAGGTTAAAGAATTAAATTTAAAGTGTAATTCTTAAAAGAAGTAGAAAAAAATGTCAATTTTTTAAAACTTGAGATTGTATAAACCATTACACCGTCATATAAGTAAATGCAAAATTCATAAAGGAAAAAAAATCTACAGATTTGACTATACTGAATTAGAACTTCCACATAAAAAAAATCTATAAAAGGCAAATTTAAAACCTGGAAGAAAAATGGCTTCAATATTCATAACAGGAAAAGTTATATCCTTAATATAAATAGTAGGTAAGAAACAATCATTAACAGATATAAAAGTGGCAAGGAATATATGAAGAAAATGTTAAACCTCTCTAGAATGCAAAATACAAATTGAAATGAAAATAAGATATAGGAGGGTGCTTCAAAAAATGTATAGAAAAATATAATTAAAAGATAATATGAATCCTTCCATGAACTTTTTAAGACCCCCTCATAACTGCTTCTATTGAATTGATCTTTTAGATAATTCCCTGTTTTAACAGAGGTGTGGAGAAACTGATGCCTTCAACAGAAGACACACACGTAAATTGCTTAATTTTTTTTTAATACTTCTGGAAGGCAATTTGGCCATTTACATCAGAAGCCTGAAAATGTTCACAGTCCAATGATTCAACTTGTAGGAACTGTATCCTAATGAAATGGGTATGCAAAACTATTTAAAGGGCTTTTCATTTTAGAATTATTTCTTATATAAAACATTGTTTACACTGTAAATGTTCAACAACAACGGGTAATATACTCTGATAAATTCAAATTATGAAAAATATAAGTATTAGTTATATAGAATACTAAATGTCATAAGTTTTATTACAGCTTGTTTTTAAAGACCTTTTTTCTTTTTTTTTTAGAAAAGAGCATCTCAATTCTAATTGTATATCATAATTACCTGAAAACATGTTATACATTTGGATTTCCAGGCCTCATCCCAGACCTACCAAATCAGCCCCAGAGTAGAACCCAGAGATCTGTATTTTTAACACATTCCATATATGAAGATCTGTATATGATAGAGAAACCAAGACTGAAAGTATGTACATGTTCATTTCTGGGTAGAAAGGATATAGATAATTTTATATGTTCGTTATGTGCATGTTTTACATTACCTGTGATAAACACATGTATTACATTTATCAATTTTAAAATTATAAGTTATTTAACATAAATTAACAACACAACAGAAAAATTATAAGTTATTTAATATAAATTAACAACACAACAGCTTGGGTAAATCATTAAATAAACCCTAAGGAGCAGGGTTCAGAGTAGTTTGTAGAGAAAAATAATTAAGGCAAAGAACATGAACTGGTGGCCCACAGGTATATCTGAATCCTAAACATCTTTAATCCAGATGGTGTTTTAGTATTTTAAAAGTAATTGCCTGCATTTAAAAATTAGGAGATTTCCCTTAATAAATACAAATTTCCATCTTCTCTTGAAAAAATTAAAATTATAAGTTATTTAACATAAATTAACAACACAACAGCTTGGGTAAATCATTAAATAAACCCTAAGGACCAGGGTTCAGAGTAGTTTGTAGAGAAAAATAATTAAGGCAAAGAACATGAACTGATGGCCCACAGGTATATCTGAATCCTAAACATCTTTAATCCAGATGATGTTTTAGTATTTTAAAAGTAATTGCCCGCATTTAAAAATTAGGAGATTTCCCTTAATAAATACAAATTTCCATCTTCTCTTGAAAAAATTAAGATTTGGCCACATTGGGCCCAGATGGCAATATTTGGTTGGCATCGCTCTCTAGATGGGCAAGGGCTCTCAAGTTTACTATTGTCCCCACTATTCCCTAGCATCTTCCCAATACTGAGGACAAAGGCAATTGCCTTTATTATGACACTTTCACTGTTTTTTATTTTTTGTTTTTAACTATTAAACTGTTTTTATACTGCCTAATCCCTGTAGGCTTTTGAGTCTAAGATCCCTTGTTAGAGCAAAAATCTAATCAACCTGTGTAAACTGTTGGAGGCAAATATGCTACTAACACTTTACAGTTGTGAGTCTCAACCCCGGCTGCACACCAGAATTACCTGAGGAGCTTTTAAAAATCCCAAAGCCCAGACCACACCTTGGACGGATTACATCAGAGACTCTGGGATGGGACCCTGGCATTACTGCTGCTAAAACTCCCCTGGTAAGTCCAGTGTGTAGCCAAGGCTAAATGCCACTGTTTTAGGGGAAAGGAGGCTAGTAGGGGGAACACAGGCAGAGTGTTCCATAAATGGAAGCAATTTTTAATGTTATCACTAAATATTGTGCCTAGTGTAATGGCATGAAGGAGGAAAGAGACTCTGGGATGGGACCCTGGCATTACTGCTGCTAAAACTCCCCTGGTAACTCCAGTGTGTAGCCAAGGCTAAATGCCACTGTTTTAGGGGAAAGGAGGCTAGTAGGGGGAACACAGGCAGAGTGTTCCATAGATGGAAGCAATTTTTAATGTTATCACTAAATATTGTGCCTAGTGTAATGGCATGAAGGAGGAAGAGGAGGACAGAAATGCTCATGATTGTTGGGCAGTTCTACTACCTGCTTTATATCATTATCTCATTGTAGCCCCTCAACAAATCTACCAAGAAGCTACTAGAAAGGGGTTAAGTGAAATAATGGAGATGGAAGCATCTTGTGAGCCATAAAGAGTTTCCCTGACACGGAAGATTTTTAATGTTATTATTGGCCTCGTTTAACTAGCAGGCCTCTTAAAGAGAGTCAGCTAATAGTATATCAGTGATGTTCCTGACTCCCCCTCTCCTGGCCTGACATTTCCCTTGATCCATTTTTATTCCTCACTCATCTAAAAAACAAATAGTAAGATAAAAGTCTATAGCAAATGCCTCTTGACTTTCCTATTCCATTGGCAGAGCAGAAAGCAGGCTTAGACCTGAGCCCAGCAGCAGGGGAAAGGCCCCCACAACAGGAAGATCCCAGCTCCAAGCCTTAGCTCTGCCATTGAAGTCAAGCATGTCACATCCTTTCCAGAGCCTTCCACTGTTTCCTCACCTGTTAAATGGGAATAATCATCTGAGACCTCTCTACCTACCTCTCAAGAGTTTTATAAGAACTGTAGAACAATGGGAGGAAATGCATGAAATTCATATTACTGGCCAAAGAAACAGTACAAGATCAGTGCCGGTGCCATGCATGCACAGTGTTTATATACAATGGGAATACATTCATTGCCCCTTAACTTAACAGTACAGTTTCATTTGGACTTGTGTTTTAGCCAAGGACTCAGTGATAGAATTTTAGATATCTGTAAGATGGCAGGGAAAGTAGTTGGGTTAGAGGGCAATTTTGAGGTCTCTAAGATCCCACCACAGAACTCATTTCCAATTTGCCCACATTGAGACATTCTCTGGGGTGGCATAATAAATCATTAATTCATTTCCCAAGTATAGACATCCTTATGAGTACAGCTTACATTTTTCAAAACCCTTTCCTAAACAACATCTTATTTTGGTAGTCACCAGATCCCCCAGAGAAATACAAGGTATGGATCCTTGTCCCCTTCTGACAGGTGGAGGTAAAAAAAAATACTTGGCAAGATTATATGAGGACTGAATGAAAGGAAATTATGAAGCACTTAGCACAGGCACGGCACGGGGCTGCCCGAGTGGTAGTCAAGGTGGCCATTATCCTTGTCTCCAGGAACCCAGTCTCCAGGAGTGTGCATCCTACTTTGCTCAGCAGGATTGTCAGAACACTCTTAACTTTTACCTGAGCAATTACAATAGCCCCCTAACTAGTTTCTTTACCTTCAGAATTATCCCAGGAATATGTTCTCCACGCTAGCGATTTTACCAATATTTAAGTCTCATCATGTCACACTTTAGCTTAAAACCTTTTGATTAGCTCCCCATTTTCCCAGGATCAAGTCCAAATAACTTGAAGTGGCTTAGGAGTCCTGCACAATAAAGGAACTGCTTCTCTCCCCCACCCGTGACCTCTGCTTTCCAAGCTCTCTCTGTCTCAGTCCCCCCAGCATGCTGTGCCCCACTCTTGCTTCTTGGCCTTTGCCCATGCAATATGCTACCTGGAAGATCCTCACCACTCTAACTGTCCCCTCTTCCTTCCACCCTACTGTCCTCAAGACTTAGCACTTCTCTTATTCATCCTCCAGCTCTCAACTTAGATGTCACTTCTTCCAGGAAGACTTTCCCAATTCTAGACTAGGGCAGAGATTTCTGCTATGTGCTCCCAGAGCAACTTGCCCTTCCCATCAGCACATATTTTACACTTTGCTATAATTCCTTAGTTATCTTACCACTAAATTGCTTACTTATCTGCCATGTGCAGAGAGAGACTATACTGAATCCCCATCACTTAAAAAAGAAAGGAAGAAAGGAGAGAGACAGGAAAGAAGGAGGAAAGAGGAAGGAAATAAGAAACTGCCTTTCCTATCCAAGGTTTTCCTTATTCCAGCATTTGTTTTGTTTTTATATTTGGATTTATTGTTCATCTCACCTCTGGGAAGAAATGAAGGATAGAGAACCACTCCCAACAAATCGAAATAGAAGAGCATCATTAAAAAGACAAGTTAAAGCGTGAAGATTTACTCTTTAAAAATGCATATCTGCGCCTGAGAAATTTAATCATGAAAATTAAGAAAAAATCAAAATCAAGATTTAAACTGTCCTGTAAACCAAGGGTTCCTTCTGAGAAATCTCCTGGAACCAGCTAATTGCTCACAGAGAGAGAAACAGAGGATCCCAGATCCCTAGCTGAGATATTAACAAATCATCTCAAGCACGAGGTACAAGCACCCCTTCTTTTATGGCTCATGGGAACCAATACAGGCTCCCACCTGTGCCGAGGTGTTTACATGTCCATCTCTACCTGCTACACTATCAGCAACTAAAGTCAGGACCCAGGTCTGAGCTGTGTGTGTTCCCAAAACTCAGAACACTGCCTGGCACATAGTAAATGCTCAAGAAATGTTTTCTGCATGAATGAATGAACAACCTTTACTCAGACTACCCATTGAGCGAGCTTCCTATATCATTCAGATTTTCAGTGCATATTTATTGTCTGTCTGTTAAGTGCCAGATAACAACACCTCATGGAGTTTACAATTTCATAGAAAAGGTAGATATTGAGCATGTAATTCCAAGTGTGCTCATTGTTAGGAAAGAGCCATTCACATGAATTTGTAGTCTACAAGACAAATAAGTTAAAGCTGAGAGCTGTGAAAGTTGTATGAGGTTTAGCCAGGCAAAGAGAGGAGAGGTGGGAGAGAAAGTTATAGGAAATGGAAAGGTCCAAGATGGAAAAATGCAACATTGTAGGAGGCTCTGAGAAGAAACCAGATCCTCCAAGCCTGAAAGCCAGCCCAATGTGATGCAGCAGTTTTCACACATGTCCTAGCAGGGGAGCCCTTTCTTCCAGTAAAATCCTCTGTGGAAACCAATAATATAAAAAGAACAATAGAGCTGCTCTGGTTGGAGCTGCTGCTGTGTTTGCCAAGGAAGGCAAATATTTAGCTCATGGCTTGTCAGACTTCAGCATGCATACAAATCACCTGGAGATCTTGTTAAAAGGCACGTTCTGACTCAGGACCTCTGAAGTAGGGCCTGAGAGTCTGCATTTCAAACAGCCCCTGGATGTTGGTGCTGCTGGTCCACTGACATGACTTTGAGTAGCATAATCCTAGACGGTTAACCAGGACCCAAGAGAACACTCTACAGGATGACCAAATGGCCTCTCCAGATCTGAAGGCAGTCCTGTGCAAGGTGTGTTAAAAATGTGTGGGGGCACTGTTCAAATGGCTATTATCAAAAAGACAAAAGATAAGCGTTGGTGAGGTTGTGAAGAAAAGAGACCCCTGGGGCCGGCCCATGGCTCACTGGGGAGAGTGTGGTGCTGATGGCACCAAGGCCCCGGGTTCAGATCCCGTGTAGGGATGGCAGGTTGGCTCCCTGGGTGAGCGTGGTGTTGACAACACCAAGTCAAGGGTTAGGAACCCCTTGCCGGTCATCTTTAAAAAAAAAAAAAAGAAAAAGAAAAAGAAAAGGGACCACTGTACACCCTTGGAAGGCATGTAAACTGTACAGCTGTTAACAGAAACCAATATAGAGGTTCATTGAAAAATTAAGAGTAGAATTACCCTATGATCCAGCAGTCGCACCTCTGGGGATATATCCAAAGTAAATGAAATCAGTACCTCAAAGGGATATTTGTACTCTCATGTTTATTGCAGCATTATTCACAGTAGCCAAGATATGGAAACCTAAATATCTATCAACAGATGATTGAATAAAAAAATTGTGGTGTATATACATATACAATGGAATTTTATTCAGCCTTAAAAGAGAAGGAAATCCTGCCAGTTGTGACAACATGGATTAACCTAGAGGACATTATACTAAGTGAAATAAGCCATACATAGAAAGACAAATATTGCATGATCTCACTTATACTGGAATCTAAAATAGTCAAACTCGTAGAAACAAAGAGAGTTTTTCCTGGTTTCCAGGAGCTGGTGGTGAGAGAGAAATGGGGAAATGTTGGTCAAAAGGTACAAAGTTTCAGTTGTATAAGATAAATCAGTTCTAGAGACCTAATGTACAGCATGATGTCTATGGTTAACAATACTGTATTGTATACTTAAAATTTGCTAAAAGGGTAGACCTTAAGTGTTCCCACAACACAAAAAAAATAACTATGTAAAGTGATGAATATGTTAATTAGCTCGATTGTGGTGATCATTTCACAATGTATATCTCAAAACATCATGTTGTACACCTGAAACATAACAACTTTTGTCATTTATACCTCAATAAAGCTAAAAATAAATAAAGCTCATATGTGGGTCAGTGAACTTGAGACATTGTGAACTCAGGACCTGGATGCACTACTGCTATTGAGGTTGGTTGTGTACATGCTCACATCTGCTTTTATTTGTGTGTGTGTGTGTGTGTGTGTGCACGCGCACGCACGTGCATGCACCTCAACAAATGCTCCCAACTAGAATAGGACTGACGGGCACTAAAAATAGTTCCTGGGAGCTACAGCAGCATAATCCGGATTTAGAAGAAAATCAATTATTTGATCTGTCACTCTGATGTCAGCAGGTCACTCACAATCCACCCAACTCTCACCCTGTTATTTTAGTGCCACAGATGAGAGAGGAAGAGAGATACTCAGAGCAGGGCTTCAGTTCCTTGGAAAGGAGTGAGGGCATGCTGCCTCATAAAAGAAGTGTCTCTCCACCCAAGTCTTGGTTCAAAAGTCCTGAAATACCACATGGGTGTCCCAAAATGACATATAATCATAAGGTGTCCGTGCCTGGAGAGCAGAGGGGATTGTCCGTGCTGGGACTGCCTTGGGATATCAGAGCTATTTGAAGATCCCCACGCCCAAAGCTGTCATCCCCACCACCTGTTACAATGGCTTAAACCAAGCCATTGGAGTTTGTGCTGTTGTAATTTAAAGATTTCTAGCTTAAAGGATTTTCATTCTTCTTTGTGAGATAATACTTTAAGCTTTTATCATGTAATTCTCTAGGGAGTTTGAAGACCAGTAAATGAAATCAGGGCCTTATGGAATGAGACCCTGGATATGAGCTCTTGATTTTGTAAAACAACCTAAAGAGCAAATGTGATCCTTGGTTCTGTTAATAAGAGTAGAGGGTACAAATTAAAAGAGGTGACAAGCCCAAAGAATTCCATTTATTCAGAATACACTTGGCTAGCCAGAGTGATCTTAGAAGGTAAATCTTTGTCTTGCTTCTCCACCACTTAAAGACTTTTGGTGACTGGCCATTGCTCTCACAAGATCCAAGTCTTCTTCAAATAACCTGTGAAGTCCTGCACCCCACAGTCCTATTTGCCACTCTAGCCCCATAGCTCCTGCTTCTCACCCCCTCACTAACTAAGCTTCTCCCACATTGGCTTTCTTTCAGCTCCTACACATGCCAAGCACCTTCCCTTCCTCGGGACCTTTGCACATGCTGTTTCCTCTGCTTGGACTGCTCTCCTCTGTCCTCTCTCTCTTTACCTAGCCAGCACTGCTTACCCTGCAAGTCTCAGATTAACTGCTACTTCCTTAGAGGAGTTTTCCATGATTCCACGATTCCATAGTCCATGTACCTGCACATCTACTTCTGCCTTATTTCGTAGCAGTTGTAGTAGTAACAACTGCTAACATTTCTTCAGTGCTTATAATGTGCCAAGCTTGGTTCTGAGCACTTTTCATTTATTAATTCCTAATAACAACCTAATGAAGTATTAATTATTTTTCCCCCCACTCGATAGATAGGCAAACTGTGGACCAGAAAGCTCAAACAACTTGCCCAGTGCACTGAATGGTAAGTGGTAGAGTTGGAGTTCAAATCCACCCAGTCTGGCTTCAAAATTATTTGCTCAATGTTTGTTTTTCCTACCATATTCCAGAGGCCAGGAACCAGGTCCTACTCACAACTCCATTACCAGTTCCCAGCACAATGCCTAGCATGTGGTGGGCACTAAATAAATATTTGTTGATGAGGAAATGAATGAGTAAATTAGGGTGAGGCCCTAGGAGAATGGATGATGAGAGGTGTAGAGATTATATCATAAGAGAAATCACTCCATTACCAGTTCCCAGCACAATGCCTAGCATGTGGTGGGCACTAAATAAATATTTGTTGATGAGGAAATGAATGAGTAAGTTAGGGTGAGGCCCTAGGAGAATGGATGATGAGAGGTGTAGAGATTATATCATAAGAGAAATGATTGAGGGTGAAGAGAGGGCTTAGCCAAGAGCAAAGAAGCAGGGCAGACCTGAAAATTGAGAAGGGAACAGATTTCCTCTGAATGGCTGCAGAGGGTGGAGCCAGAAACAACGGGTAAAAGCATAGAAGATTTTGAGTCAGTATAGAGAATATCACTCACTGTAATGACAAAGTGTAAAGAATGCTTCTTTTAAGTAGTGAAAGCCCATCACAACAAGTATTCAAACAAAGGCTGGATAAATAAATATTTGACAGGAAAGTACCTGGAAAGATTCAAGCTTCGGATAGAGATCTAATCTGGATCATTTTTTGTTTTTCTGGACACCATTAAATTTTATTAAAAATTTCTTAAAATCCCTGAGCAAGTCATATAAACAATATTTCATCAGTGTTGATACAAGTAAATCATAATTTAGTTCTTGCACAAGTAACAGGCAAGTAAAAAAGACAGGAATACACTTTTACATAAAGCAAAATAATTTATAAGCATATATAATTATCACATCTAACAAAATTAACAATAACTCATGCATGTTACCTAATGCTTAAACTGGATTGTTTCTGAGTATTCCTCTAACTCTGATATTCTAAGGACCTGGTTAGTCCTACCTACGCCTCTTCCTAGCCCTCATTCCCAGATGTTCCACAGTAAAATTTTCAGCAGGAAAATAAAGCCACAGAGGTTATCATAATTTGCTCCTAGCTGAAAATAAAAAGATGGACTGGTGTCACAAATACAACAGAAAAAGAAATCCCTCGCTTGTTGTAAAAGCATCACAGTCCAGTGAAATATCAAAATGGCGCTTGAACAAAATAATGAGGCCATCTCTTAACCCACCAAAATTGCAGCAAGTTCTTCCACAACTCAAAACGAAGTGCTGCTCTTAGGAATGGAAGGTGTTCCTTGAAGCTTGTGGCTGAGCAGTTTTCATTTGCATTTAATTGAATAGAGCAGGCGACGGAAGGGTGATTCCACTAGGTGACCTTTCAGGGCCTTCCCCACTTATACTTTGATTTTATGAATTGAATTAGGTTGAATCATAGCATGTCAGAACTAGGAGGGAACTTAAATATCATCCAATCTAATCCCTTTGCCTTACAGAGAAGAAAATTCAGGCATGAACAGGGGAGGTAGTTTGTCCAAGGTTGCACAACACATTGGTGGCAAAATTGGATCTCAACCACTTGTCTCCCGACCTCTAGTTTACATCGTATTTTTCTCCAGTTTTTCAAGAGTGTTTTCAGAGTTGGTGTTTTCCGAGGTCAGGCAGGTCCTATGTGTTCAGCTTCTTTTGTGTCACATACATGGAGTTACTAGCAGGGTTCTACTTGAAAGAGGCTTCATTTGTGGCGAGGAATTAACTCCCAACTCTCAAATAATCTTTTCACAAGGACCAGGTGGTTTCTTTCCTTTCATTCAAGCCAAAGGCTCTGGTGACAGAAACAGAATGAAGACAAGAGGGGCATGTGCCCAACTGACCTCACGTGACACTCCCTGGAATTCTGACCTCTATCTGGGGACTGGGTCAATGAACTGGCTCACACTGTAGCATCAGAAAATGAAAGATCTAGAATAAATAAGCCAGAAATAATCTTAAAGATCTCCCAATCCTGCATTTGTCCCAAATACTACTCCCTGGATCTGCCATGGTAAAATAAAAAAATAAGGAAGCATTTAATAATATTTTATGTGTATGCATACAAATGTATGTACACTTTCCTGAGAAAGATCATCCTTTATTCTGAGATTATGTTCTTTCATCTTTTATAGTCATAATATTTCTTTTATTTTATAAAATGATTATGATAGTGAGTTTTTGGTTTCCTTTTTAATATTCTTACCTGGCAAAATGAAAATTGACAACAAAGTTGACAACCATGTGTTGGGGTCTTCCAATTTTTTTAAGAAATTTTAGTAATCCATAAAGTCTTGAAACTATAGCCTTCTCTTTTTACACTTATGGGACCAGAGGACCATGGAAAAAATGAAATTTTCCAAGTTTTTGTAGTTTGTTTCAAACCAAACCCAAAGCTTGAGAAATTATAAAAACTACTCCCACCTCAGCACTAAAGTTGCTGTGTGATCCTCGGCAAGTTGCCTAACTTTGAGCCTCTATTTCCCCATCTTGAAAGTGGGCGCAATAATCCCTGTCCTGCCTTCCTCACAGGTAGCAAGAGGTTAACATATGCAAAACTGCTTTGAAAGTAAAGTGTTGGCATGATCAGCTTTGTGCAAGCAGCTGCGAACTCCGGTGCCTGCAGGGCAGGCAGGCGATGGGAACAAGAGAAGCAGACCAGGTGCCGGGGAACAGATGGCAGCTGCCACTCAGTCTCAGGGCTGAGAATGCAATAAGGTAGGGTGGGGAGAGAGGCCAACTAGTGAGTTTGGCATCAAAAGGGAGGAGAGTGGCTACCTCAGACAATTCTTGCCATGCAGTAATTTACGGGTTCAGTGTAACCAGATATTCTCATTTTCAGGGACATTGGAACTTTACATTTTTATGTGCTCTCTTTTGGTTTTTAAATGTTGACCATAAATTCAAACTTTAAAAACTGTGAGAGACAGACAAAACATGCCATACTCGTATGTGGGCTACCTGTATATGAACTTCTGGTCTCAATGACTCCATGACTCTTATTCTGAAAGCCCCGTGGGCAGGACATATCAGTAAGAGCCAAAGTGCCCTTTATTGCCTCACAACAAGAACACAGCTCAAAATGAACCTGAATAATATGATATGCAGTAAAGACCAGCCCCTGAGGATCTGTTCACACATTTCAGAGTCAGTCAAGGGATAAGTCTGGTTGAGAAAACAGTTCATGAATTAGGATGACGCTCTCTATAAATGCTTACCCACTAGCTAACACTCTGGATCACTCCTCTGTCCTTTCTAATCAACTTGAAACAATTTCCTCATCCTAAAAATAGAGCAAATTATACATGTCTAACCTACTTAAATTAGATATTATATATAATTTGAATAAAACAATGATGGTAAATACTTAGCAAGATTGTCACGTCGCTAATAATGAAGATGATGATGATAACAAACTGCACACCAGTTAGATGATGATGATGACAACCAAGCGCTTTAGGTATATTAATTAATTTAATCTTCATGGCAACCCAATGAGGTAGATACGACCATTAGCATTTTACAGATATGAAAACTGAGACACAAAAAGGTTAAATAACTGTCCATTGTTACACAGCTAAAAAGTAGTAGCACCAGGAGCCAGCTAATTACAATCTTCATTCTGCTGAGCCACAGAATACTTCTCCATGGGGTGATCCAAGAAGCCCTACCAATTGATCAAGTTATCACACAGGTCAAAATCTATTTTCCCAACTCCAGCCCAATACAATGCCTGACACAAAAAAGATCTCATTACCATTATTGAATACTAGCTCCCTTCCTTCTAGTCATACTTTGTTGTGAAGATCAAATCATAGGACAGGTGTAAGGCAAGGCATCTCAACCTCAGCACTATTGACACTTTGGGTCAGAACGTTTTTTTGTCACAGGGGTTGTCCTATGCACTCTAGGGTGTTTGCCAGCATCCCTGGTCTCTACCCACTAGATGCCAGTAGGATATGCATGCCCCCACTCACTCAGCTGTGACAACCAAAAAAGTCTTCAGACATTTTCAAATGTACCCTGGGGGACAAAACTGCCCCTGATTGAGAACCACTAGTGTAAGGTATGATTAGTCAAATTCCTCCTGCTGTCCCCACAGTGAATCACTCTGCTCTTCTTCCCATCTCACAGCTGCCAAGACCCACCCTATAATGTAAGGTATCTCCACCCCCAACTGTAGAATAAGAGGCCTCTCCCCAGGAAATGCCTCTCTGCTGTTCTGAAACAGACCCTAGAATTTTCCATTTTAAGGGTTTCATTGTTAATTCCTGTAGGAAATGGATGAGGTGTGCAGAGTAACAAACAAGATAGTACTGGGGAAATAACAAAAGTTCCAGAGTTCTCGCAACAGTAGAGACATTATAATATGTACCCTGGCATGTGGGGAGCACTCAGCTAAAATAGTAACAACCTTAAATTATTAACTCTTCATTCAACAGAGTCTATATCTACTAGGTGCCAGCAATTTTTTTTTTTCCTTTTTGTCTTTTTTCGTGTCCGGCAACGGATCGCAACCCTCAGTGTCGTGCCCGCACCGGACTGGGACCGGCAACGGGATCGCAACCCTTGGTGTTGCTCCCACACCTCGCTCAGCCAGTGAGCGGGAACTGGTCTGTATGTGGGATCCGAACCCTCGACGGGAGAGCCGCCGCGCTCCCAAGTGGCGCACTGTAGCAGTGCGCCACTGGGCCAGCCAGGTGCCAGCAATTTTGTAACTGCTTTACTTACATTATCCTACCCCTAATACTTACAAGAAAGGAACTATTACCAACCAAATGGACAGTTTACAGATCAAAAAACTGAGTTTCACTGAAATTGAAGAACTTGCCAAGCTCAGGCTAGACAGTGGGGAAACAGGATTCCAGCCTGCTGTCACCACAGCAAACAAAGGCAGCTTGGAACAGTGAGAAGAGATTCACATCCCAGCAGCTCTGCCATTTACTTGTTAGTGGCCTGGCACCTATAAGTCAAGTTATCCCTGAGACCCAAGTTCCTCATCTATAAAGCAAGAGGCCAGATGAGAGTCCATCTGGCTCTAAAATTCCACAAACCTCATCTATTATCCCATCTCTTCTTAAACCCTTCTCCAACACAAGTGATGGTAATTCATCATAAGTTAGGATTTTTAAAATGTTGTTTAAGAGGAAAAAAAGTCTAACTCTCAAACCTAGTGTTTCCCATTATTTAAAACTACATTTTCTCACTAAATACCAGATTAATGTTGTCTGAATTGCATTGCTGGAATGAGTGAGGGAGAGAAGACTTAATGAACTTCTGCCAAGCGAAAATGTTCATCAGCTGGAGAAGAAGATCTAAATTAATACATTTTCTCACTAAATACCAGATTAATGTTGTCTGAATTGCATTGCTGGAATGAGTGAGGGAGAGGAGACTTAATGAACTTCTGCCAAGCGAAAATGTTCATCAGCTGGAGAAGAAGATCTAAATTAATGAGGAAGAAATGCTAAAAAACAATCATGTCAGGCCAACTTTCTCTAGAATTATGTCATTAAGAAAATGCAATGAAACAGCAATTGTTTCAAAGTGGAGAACAAAGGAGAACAACTAGGGAGAAGAGCAGCGGCCTGTTCACGCACAGCATCCCAGACTTGCAGAGTGGGAAGGAGCCCCTGGGGAGCTCATCCTTGGTAAGTAACCAAAAGAATAGTAACAATAACCGTTAAGGGTTTTACATATATTACCTTGTTTAAGCTTCAAAATTCAGCAGTGTAAACTCTATCTCCATTTTATTGCTAAGAAAACTACATCTAGGTCCACTTCCTTGTCCACACAGCTAGTAGATGGCAGAGTGGGATATGAACCCAGATCTACCCCTAAATCTTGTTCTCACAACCTCTACACCATACTGTTTCACTTCAGCTGGCCTGTGTTTGAATCTCTCTCTTGCCAGGATACTCACTACCTAATAAGGGTGCCCAATTCCATGGTAGAGGGCGCTTTGCTAGAAGGCGTTTTCTTAAATTAAGCAGAGTGTCACTCCTTGTGGCTCTGTCCAAAAGACACTGAGTCTGAACCTGCTTCCCCCCACCCACAACCCTGATGTCCTACAGAATCAAGCGTCTCTCTCTTCTCCATGGCAGCCCTTTAGAGATTTAAAGTCATTGATCACCTTGACATTTTTCTCCAAGATAAAAACCTCCCATTCTTTTCCTTGTTCCCCATTTGGTGAGGTCTCAAGACCCTTTCTAGCTTAATCACCTTCTTCAGAACACACTCAGGTCTGACAATTGAGACAGAGAATAGAACCCAGATTTCTCACTGTATCCAAGCAAGAAGAGAACCGAGAAGTATCATCTCCTCCCATATTCTAGGCTTGTTACTTCTGTTAATGCACTCCAAGAGCCCATAATCTGTATTGGCAGCCAGGTCACGTATTGGCTCATGATGAGCTTGCTCCCAAACAGCTAAGACCTCTCTACATCTTTTTCACACATGGTCTTCTTAGCCAGCATGTGACTCAGCTCCACTGCTCAACCATTAGTTGTTTCTTAGTAGATACAATTAAACAGATCCCACCAGACAAAACCACCAAGGAAAACGCCAGTGTTCTGTCCCACTCAAAATCCTTTTTCTCTGTGAAGTAACTAACTGTTATCAGTTGGTCCAATAAGAATAGACCATTCTGTTAACCAATAAAATAATTACCATTCCTCATAAGCCCTTAGGCCTTTGTTTCATAAGGTATTTTCATATCAATAACAAAAACTACCATTTTCAGCACTGACTATGAGACAGGCACCAAGTAAATTGGCTATCCTAACAATTATGATAATCCTGCAAGTTTGTCATTATTATTTCCTTTCTCCAGATGAAAAAACTGTGACACAGAGGAATTTGGTGACATGCCCAAAGCTTTACAACTATCCTAATACTTTCTCTCCTGTAAGTACCAGGGATGAGATTCAAATCCATCTCTGCTGAATCCCAAACTCACACTTTTTCCACCACAACGCAATGACTGACAAATTAAAAACATACTGCACTGGTCCATCCTGGTCTGCTGAGCTTCTATTGATCTAACTTCTCATTTGATTGTCACAAACATCCTAGGATCCTGGGATGGGAGAGACCAAGGGACTTGTCCAAGGCCCCAAAGACTGGTCTGTCTTTCTCATCGATTCTTCTCTGCTTGTTATGGATTCAGACACAGAGGACCCCTTATCCTGCATTGTTAATCCATGCTCTTGTTTCTGGCTGAGGCTCTCAGAGTTCAGAGGGCCTCTGCAGGTCAGACGGTTGGAGAGGGCCAGGTCACATCCCCTGCTGAGAAACCGATCAATCTCATGTCAACCCACCTGCTCTCAAAAAGATCAGCTGATCAGCCACAGCCGATAGGAGGAAGGTAATTTAAAGATCAAATGAAGGTTGCTGAGAAACCGATCAATCTCATGTCAACCCACCTGCTCTTAAAAAGATCAGCTGATCAGCCACAGCCGATAGGAGGAAGGTAATTTAAAGATCAAATGAAGGCTGGATGTCTATCTGCCCTTCTTTCACGACAAATGTGTCTGAGATGTGAGCGCAGTAAGATGGTGATATTTTAAGCAGGTGGCTCATCAGGGACACTACATTCACCTCACTTGTGGCAGCTCCATCTTATAAAATGCAGCATCCAGGAGTTACAAAAGGCAGAGCAATGGAGTGAAATGAGCACTGGAATAGGAGGAAGGAAGCCCAGAACACATATCAAACCTTGGCACCAGCTGCTGGTCTTTGGACCCATTGCTTAAGCCCTTTGAGTCTGACTTTGCTGATCTTTAAAATGAGATTTTATGAGCCAACATTGTAATGATGCTGTGATAAGAGGACAGAATTGCCCCCTAGATGTCTAGTCTTATGCGGTACAGTACTAGAGTTGCAAGAACCCTTAGAAAGCAACTAGCAAAGCTGCTTATAATTACTGTAACCCCGTTTCCTCCCTTCCCCTCCCCCAGCAATCAACAGCACCACTCTGAAACCTGAGTATATCAGGAAACCATCTACCATCAATTAAGAGCCTATTTTACAAAGGGGGAAACTGAGGCCCAGAGAAGTGAAGAAACTCAAAGTCTTAAGATGAGTTTAGTGCAGAATCCAGACTAGAATACAGAACTCACAGGTTCCAGTTGAGTGCACTTTCTACTGTGACATGCTGGGATGCTCATTCTTTTTCCTGTGTGTAATTACACATATATGATTTAAAATACAATGTTCTAGAAAGTGACTTTCAAACTATGTTCCTTAGAGCCCTAACACTTCAACAAAGTGTTAGGGATGGGCAAGAGTAGAGGGAAAGGCAGGACTCTCACCTCTGTGAGAATCCCTCTGCTTCAATCAAGGTGAGTCTGTGTTTATCTCTAGTATCTGTTAATAGCATCAGCTAATATTTATTGAGCACTTACTGTCAGGCACTATGTAAGTATTTTCATGTGCTTTATCTCATTTAATATCACCAATAAACCTGTGAGGAAGCTATTAGTTTCTATTCCCATTTTGGAGATGAGAAAACATAAAGATTAAATAACTTGTTCAAAGCCTTACAGCCAGCAAGAAGTAGCGCAGGAGTCAAATCCAGGTAGTCTGGCTTACAGGGCTCATAACAACCCCACAGTCTCCTGCCCAAGTTCAATTTCCTTCAAAGAAGGGGACCCACCACCCACCTATCTTTATTTATGTATTTATTCATTTTAGTTTGAAAGGCGCTGCTCTGAGATGGAGGTGCAGCACCCCAGCTTCTCTTTCTCTCTGAGCTCTTCACTTTGTGTACGGGGTGGGACAGTCAGAAAACAGGTCAATCTTCCTCCAGAAGTGAAGTGAGAAACTCACCAACACTGGTCCTTTCACTAGCCTAACACAGCACCTGAGCGGTCTTCCACTGGAGCCACAGCATTGTCAGCAAGGCCACTATGAAGTCCAGTCAGGGCTCCCCAGAGCCAAAGTTAAAGAGCAGTTATCTCAGCTGACTCTCTTTCCCTCCCCTCACCCATTTCATCTGCGGTTGTTTCACCTGCAGCAGTTCCACAGGGAAGATCAGACAACTGCAGCCTTGGCATGCACACGAGCCCTCTGGAGTCACACTAAGTTACTGTCAAGCCCAAATCCAAGCCTCGGCTTTGGAACAACCTACTTTCCACCAACCAATTCCCACAGCTTTTACTTGTCCCCGATCTTTTCTGCCTTGACCCCAAAAATGCCAGCTATGCACAATGCTGCTGAGACAAAGACTATATATAAATGCCTAGGCCTTGAGATTCCTGTTTCAGAAGGAGTCAATACACTCCTGCTTAAAGGTCTCACTCAACTCCCCAAGCTTTCCTGAGACCCGAATGGCAGAGTCCCTTTGGAGAGAACCCATAAAGGAGATACTAGGTAGATGACCTCTCACCTAAAACACAAGTAAGCAGGGACATCTGGAACAACAGATCCCAGTGCCTGCTCTATCAATGCTGCCCCGCACTCCTAAACAAGCCCAGGTGTCAACTGAATCATTGTATAGCCATCTAACACAACACGGACCTGAGAAGAGTAGTGTAGGATGAGGCTTACTGACAAGGAATTGTCTGTGACTGTCAATGGGAAAACACTTAGAGTAACATTTCATTTTTATATTTTCAACCTGTATGTATTGATACATATGCAAATAGAATATACATACTTTTAAATACTATTAAATGGGATATCGTATGAACTATTTTATATCATAGTGTTTTTTTCACTTAAAGTAGCGTGAACATCTTTCTATGCATGCACACGTGTGTGTGTGTGTGTGTGTGTGTGTGTGTGTGTGTGTGTGTGTGTGTGTGTACCTCTCAGTGTTAGGTTACCAGTGATTTTGTTCTTTCTTATTTCCATATTTGGGGTGGAAAGCTGTTGATTTTGCATGCCTGAATCCTACTTCTCCACTCAGGAACAAGCCATTCCGCCCAAACAGTGTGGCAGCGTCATTATAATGCTCTCATTCCCACCAATACTGCTACGTGACTCAGGCTGGCCGAGAAGAGTTCTCCTTCCCTCTGTACACAGTAAATGGTTCAGAGGACAGTTCGTGGCCCAGCATCAGCCCAAGTCTCCTCTCAGACTTGATATCTGAGCACTGTAAAAGAGGGAACCTTGCTCTTCCTCTGGGATTTCAAGCTGAAAAGACCATAAGCCAAGAACTACTGGGACACTTTTTACGCTGTTAACAATATATAGAGAAATTCTGCCTTAGAATGAAGGCAAGACAGAGCAGAAAGTAGAGTCAAGAAGTTTAAAGAGAGCCCTAATGACATTGTTTGAGCTTTCAGATTTACCCATGCCTACAGCTGAATGATCCTTGAAATTCCCAATTATGTGCCCCAATAGATCCCCTCTTAAACTAATGTGAATTAGATTTCACATTAATAGACCTAACACATGTGTTTTCTAATAAACTATGTGTGTTTACGTACATATATACTCCTTTTTATGAACAATGATAAATAAACCCAATCCATTCTTCACACTTTATCAGTGTATTTCTCTAAACTCTTCTGTTTATAGCACCAATTTTGCACTCCATACTGCCATATATTGTTAATTAGCTCATTTTTCATGTGTCAGTACCTCCTCAAATAAATAAGTCCCTTGAAGAAGTTGTGCCTACCTTACTCGATGGGACCTAACATCATACATTGTTCAACACAGGAATTTGGAGAGCCCTGTCCGACCCATCACCAGCACACATGGATTTAGGTTAAATTTCTACTGGGGGAAATGAGTTGCCTTACAGCATTCTCACTCTCTTAAGTCCACTAGAGGAGACCTGCCTGGGACTTAGGTCTGTGTTCATGTATGGAAGGATCAAACCCAGAATCATTGAATGTTAGAGTTGGAAGAAATTTAGGCCATTACTGAAGCCAGTGGCTTTCAAACTGGTTCTACAAAAGCCTGGGGCTGTGTGTAGAGACAGGAGCCCCAAAATCTGATGAGAGAAATAAGCTGAGTGGACTAACTCCATGCCCCTGCATTCTCCAGGGCAGCCCCTATTTAATCCCTTTAAATATTTAGATTGCAAAAACAGTCTAGTGCTCTAAAAAAAAATTAAATCACAAATAGTCCAACCCCCTCATGCTACACAAGGAGAAAGTGAGGCTTCAGGAGAAGGGCTTGCCCAGCATGACTCAGGGTCACTGACAGAACTAGGCTAGGACCCCAGTCTCCTAACCTCCAGGTCAAGACCCTCTCCACACCCCGCCATGCTTGTCCAAGTGCCTTTGACTCTCTAGTCTCCAAAGATCTTTGAGGGCCCATTACACTGATCCTCCAACTAGGGTCTATGGACCTCAGACATCAAAATAATCTGGGAGCTTGTTAAAAATGCTAACTCCTGGATTCCACCCCAGACATACTAAAACCGATCAAAATGTATGAGATCCCAGAATGTGCTTTTTAACAAGCTGGCACTAAAGTTTAGGCAGTATGATTCTAGAGTCCCCAGAAGTTGAGCCCCCTGCCATCCTTATCTGGAAATCCTATCCATCTCTACCAGCCCCCTGCCTGTCTAACCCCTGCCCTCCTGGGGAGTGGTAATTGAATGTCACATGTTGAACATAATCCTAGAAAATCCTCTGTCATCATGCTCA
Organism: Galeopterus variegatus; assembly: GCF_000696425.1. Classification (NCBI taxonomy): domain Eukaryota; kingdom Metazoa; phylum Chordata; class Mammalia; order Dermoptera; family Cynocephalidae; genus Galeopterus; species Galeopterus variegatus. The sequence goes on from NW_007735920.1 coordinate 62,559, forward strand.
AGTCACAACAGCTCATAGTAATTAGATCTAGACTGGGGAGAGGCACAAAGAAATCATATATTAATGTACTTGGAAGCTTCTGAGGTTCATGCAATCAGAGATACAAAGACCAGCAAAGGGAAATACAGACACAAATTCCAAGAGAGAGGCACCATGGGGGGCCCATATCTATGGAATATTCCCAGTTCATTTCAGGTTCTCTCACCCCTGCTGTCCCCAATCTGGCATCCCATCCAGAAAAAGACATGCACATATAGGAGCAGACCTCATCCCTTGCAATGTTAAGTGGTGATGGACTTTAAAACTACTCCTTGGACTGGCTGCATTTTAGCAACTAAATTTAAGAACAAAGAACCCTTTCTTATCTTCCTCCAGATTTGAGTAAGAATCCACAGGAGTATATTTTTATAAAGATCCCCATTGCTTTTTATGTAGCCCACCCAGCTTCAGTCTATGAACTAAATTTGGGAACCCCCATATATGTCCACATCTGAAGGTTCCTAGATGCTACCAAAAAAAAAAAAAAAAAAAAAAACTTTAGGAAAGGAGAAGAATTCAAAGATGGCCTGGTAGGGGTGGGATGGTGGGGGAAGAGCGGTGCTCACAAAGAATGAAAGAATTAGAAAATCACCATTTTGCAACCACTAATAAAAAGATGGATGTAGACAAGATGATCAGTGGATGCTAAGCCCATTAGGTAAAAGGTTGATGGAAAACTTTGTCATGGTGGGACAAGGCTGACACCACAGAAATTAGAACAACCTCACATGACATGCTCAGGTAGAAAAGAAAGCATAACACCTATGAAGCCATCTAGCCCCCCCCCAAAATGGAACCTGAACATAATCATACTCTAGGTTTACTACCACTTTACAAGAAATACCGGGGATACAAGAACAACTGAAATCCCATCAGGAAGAAGTAATTGACTAAATCCATGACATGGAAAATCTACAAAAGACACAGTCTCTCAAACTGTGAGTGATGAGTTTATTATAATATTCCATCTACTTTTTTTGGACTATTGAACATCTCCATTATATGTATACTTTTTAATTCCTGGCAGTATTACTCACACCTCACAGGAAATGAGTCAATGCTTGGTGAGTGGGTGGGTAAGAGTAAAAAATGAACAAATAATTAAAAACATAATTGACTAAAGCATGGGAAGCTAATGGTTAACTGAACTCCTGCTCAGCACTGACCAACGTAAATATGAAAGCATCCCCTTAGATAATCCACCCTCTTGCCTCGTAGTCTCTTATAGGCCTTACATTAGGTTTCATGAGATGAAAAAATAGTGTGAGGAGGTTAGAGGGGGTCAAAACAGAGCAATATATAATGTATAGAGTAATAAATAAGAAAAGGTAACTTGTTTGGGTACTTATTCTGTTCTAGAAAGCCATGCACTAAATAATATCTTATTTAATTATCACAAAACCCTTGAAAGTAGCTACGACTATCATCCCCGTTTATAAAGAAATTGAGTCTCAATGAAGTCAAGTAACTCACCTAAAGTCATGCAGGTAGTAACTCGGGGAGCCAGGCAGCCTAAGGACCATAGCATGGCATACAGAGAAAATGCGCTTGGAAAGCTGGAGTCATTTCTCGCTTGTTCCTCTATAGAAATAAGTTTAATAATTGAAAAGTTAATGTCCTTGATTTGAAGAACTGGGCAGCCTGCAAGGCCCAGGGGCATTTAGAAAGTTAAATTGAACCAGTTTTCTTTTATCTTTAGAAAAGGAGGGAAACTTGAAACATTTAGGAAAGTTCAAACCTCTGAAGATGTTCAACCCATGAGAGTCTTTTCTCCTTGGCCCTCTCTGTTCTTCAAATTCCAGCTCAATTCCCACCAGAAGAGCCACACCTTTGGGGGTTGAGGCTTTGGAGTCGAATAGAGGTGGGGTTTGATCCCAGCCCTGCCACTTACCAGCTAGTGGCTTTGGAGCAGTTCCTGAACTCTGTGTCTTGGACCCATCTGTAAAGTGGATTAATGGTCGACCCTCCTTTGCAAGGTGATACTGGTTTCTACATACGTTTAACACCATGCAGATGATGAATAAATATCAGTTGCTATTAGGATGATGAAACTTTGTACCCCACTGAGACTTTTCCTTCTTCCAGGCCCCTTGAGTTCACTGACCAGTGAATTTCAACCATGAAAAACCAATGTCTGGCATAAAGTAGGCAGATAATAAACACTTACTGTATGGATTAATAAACTACCTGATTATGTCTCTCCCTAGGCTTATAACAGTATTTGACTTTTGCACATGCACCTCAGCTAGAATATAAGTATGAAAGGCAAGAACTTGTCTTCTCATTCAGAATTCCCCATATCATGCAGCATGAGATTAGAGGCTCAACAAATGCTTGCTTAAATACCTAAATAAATAGCAAAGTGTCGGTTGTGTCTATGGGACAGAGTGGCCAAGGTCCCAGGCATGTCTATAGCCCAGGCTCCAATGGAATTCATCCTATAAGAAACATTGCAAAACCTAACAACAAAAGAGGGTTTTGTTAACAATGGTGGAGGTAATTCAAGCCCCAGGTGACCAGAAGCAATTTCTCCCGACTCTCCGCAACACCCACCTCTTCTTTCCGCTCTGCAAGGCCAGGGAGTGGACATGTCCCTCTTGGTGATCTGTGATGCCTCTGTTAGGACAGAGGGAATGCAGCAGCGGGGACACATGCAGCTGGCTGGCCTGCCAGAGAAATGCAGGCAGCCGAGGAGCGAGAGCTCGGCTCCCCTGGGCACCGCACGCTGCCGCAGATCACCACAGTAATTCATCATGTTTAAAAATTTGCCCATGGGAGGAGCCCTGAAGGAGGCAGGGAGCTGAAACCGCAGGTTCTCAGGGAAAATTCAGGGCTTGTGATTTTTTTTTTTTTTAATCTTTTTCATCAAGCTTAAAAGGGTGGTGAGAAACATACAATCCACAGGATGCTATGAATACGATCCAGAAAGAAGCTCTCATTCTGGACTGACAATTGAAACAATTTAAGAGAAATTAACCTATAAGACAAATTCCCTTTTTCCTACAAAGCCTCTCCTCACATCTCAACACCTATCCTTCTGCTTTATCCACCATTCTCTGTGCAAAGAAAAGAGTTTAGGTTTGAGACCCAGGTGGTGTAGCCCAGCCAATACGTGACCTTGGGCAAGACACTTCTGTTCTCTTGACCTCAGCTTCCCTGTTTCTAAGAAGGGTGAACTAGATCAGGGCACACAAACTTAAATGACTGGTGGGGGGAGGCAGTTTTCATGCATATGTATAATGGGTGGGCAGATGGCAAAGGTGCTAAGCTGCCCATACTGGCACCTGACTAAAACCCTGGAACATGTAATAAAGAACATGGCAAAACAAAACTCCCCCTGTCCACCTACTTGTGACCTATACTAAAGAGCTACTCAGGACCTCTCTAATTCTATGGAATTCTCCTTGTCACAATGGCACCAACAATTTTTTCCCATGGCCCCATCTCCTTGGCACCCTGCCAGAGTTGGTGACCAGCTGTGCTCGTGGGTGGCAGCTGGAGGAACAGCCCAAGAGATTACCTTCTCCCAGAGAGTGAGTGAGCAGAGGTGAGAATGAGATAGAAGGAAAGATGGGGAAATGGAGGAAAGGAGGAAGACAGAGAGAGGAAGGGATCTTCATTTAAGTAATTTTCTCAACATCCCTACAAGTGAGAAAACTGAGACTTAAGGAGGATAAATTAATGAGCTCCAAGTCTCTCTGCCAGTGAGCAGCAAAGCCATGATTCAAACCCAGGTGTGTCTGAATGCAAAGCCCTTGCTGTCTTCCTCCTCCAAATTTCCCACCAAATGTGGTCAGGAAGAGCCCAGTTTGGCTGAGAAAAACAAAAAGGCACCTGTCTTAGTCCATTTGAGCTGCTATAACAAAATACCACAGACTGGGTAATTTATAAACAACAAATTTGTTGCTCACATTTCTGGAGGCTGGGAAGTCCAAGATCAAGGCACCAGCAGATTTGGTGTCTGGTGAGGGCCCACTCTCTCCTCCAAAGATGTCACTTCTAGCTGTGTCCTTACATGATGGAAGAGGCAACCATACTCTTTTATAAGGGCACTAATCACTTTCCAAAATGCCCCACCACTTAATACTATCACATTGGGGATTAAGTTTCAACATAAGAATTTTGGGAGAAAACATTCAGACCATAACAGTACCCCACACATACATGTGGGCTCCAGAAGAAAAGACGTACTCAATAAGTCAGTATTTCAGAGCCAGATTTCTCTGTAGGGCATCTTACTCTCTCTCCAGCACCACCAACATTTCTGTTTTTTGGCATTTGTTTGCACCCTTCTCTTTGTCTGGAATTTCCTCTAACCAGGCTCCAAGAACCAGGAAAAGCCTCTCTCCTTCAAGAAATCTTGCCTGATTCATCTCCCTCTGCCCCACTGCCCCCTTGAAATTCTCTCTCTGCAGTCTGCAGCCCACACTAATGGTAATAAAAACATGAAAACCATAGCAACAATAGTAGTTTTTATTGAGTTCTAGCTCTACGTAAGGCTCTGTTTTCAGTGCTTAACATAACATAAATTTTAATCCTCACAATCATCCTGTGATGCAAGTACTATCACCCTCTTACAAGATTAGGTAACTTGTCCCTGGTCACAAGCTCAGAAGCAGCAGGGACAGGATTCAAACCCAGGCAGTCTGTCCCAGCCAGATCCTTCGTTCCTAACCATTCCACTGCACTGCCTCATGCTTTGCCTACATGCTTCTTTATAAACAGCCTCCTCATTTTTCATCTCATATTCAGGTACATAGCAATCCTCAAATGTAAAAAAAAAAAAAAAGAGGAATCTGAAAAGAGAGCACCAAATCTATGAGTTAGGAGAAGCCAAAGCAACACATCCAGTAAGTGATTATTCCAGGACTCCAGATCCGACAAACCCCAGGCAGGGATTGTAAGGACATATTACAACCAACACCAGAATGTCTCCCAGAGGTGGCATGGCCGGTACCAAAGAACTATAGTTACGGGACACTACCAGGGTCCAGGGAGGAAGTCAGGGGGTGGCCATAAAATTGAAGCCAATAATCAGGATCCAGTGAGGAGTTGGCAAGCCCTAGGAGAGTAAGCGCTTATGATTCCTTCGCTTCTGTGGCAGGCATGAGGCTGCTGTGCTTAGCCCAGGGCTGCACATTGTAAGCATCCAAAGAAGGATGGAGACCTAGTGTGTGTGCTTCTCTTTTCCTGGAACTGTAGGATCTAGAAGGGCTAGTACTATCATCCCCTTCTTAGGAAAAATGAAACTAAGGCCTGGAGAAAGGAAAGTCTGACCAAGATAAGAGTAAATTAGCACAAAGAAGCAGTTCTTCTCCCTTTAGCGTCTCTTCACCAGAAACTCCCCCTGCAGCACCCAGCATCCCCTGACAAGGGACTGTTACTCACTGGATGAGCAGCCTGGGAAGTTCCAGCCATCTGGCTTCTGCCCTAGCATGTCCTCAGCTTCTGCAAACAGATACACCAAATGCAGGAAGGGTGAGTGCCACCATGTGCACAGAGCCTTAATGGAAAGGCTGTGATTTTTTGGTGTCTTGGCCAAGCTATTTGCCCATCCCAGGGAGTGAACACCTTTAACGTAACTTAACATACGCCTTTAGCCCCTGCATGGCCTAAATAAATCACCCTGAGATCCTCTCATCAGCTCTGTAATGAAAATCTTCCTTGGGTCAGGGAAATACTTTTTAAATATCCTGGCATCAAAAAAAGAGTGGAATAAACAATCACATCTTGGTCTGTCTTTATACAAAATGAGATTCTTATATGTCCAGGCTCCTGGAGTCCCTTTGTTATGGAAGCTAAGAATCGTACCCTCACTCCAAGGGTCTTTGATGAGATGTCCATGGAGAGAGTAAAGAGGTTCTTGGGGAAAAGAAAAAAGACAGATGATTCTTAGTTCAGTGAAAGCCCAGTAACAATTGAGGTCCTTCATCAATGGAATAGGTCAGCACCATAAAACAATGAGTCAAGTGGGGGCTGAATCTGTTGTGGACTCTGCAGCAGCAGATCCTATGCGGATAGAGCACTAGAGGTCTCAAAGTTTCTCCCAAATCTCCAGTTCTATTCTCATGGTTCTTGGAGGGCAGCAGCATAAATAGCAAAGGTTTTAGAATTAGGATAGGGCAGACCAGCCCTGGCTCTTGTGACCTTGGACAAGGAGTTCCCGATCTGTAAAACATGGCTGACCTCCCCCCTATCTCTTTGGGTTATTGTGGGGATAACAATGAGGGGCACGCCCTTGCACCCTGCCCAGCACATAGGTGCTCAGCGAATGTTAGTTCCCTCCCTTCCCTTAAGGAAGTATCCAGAACTCCAAGATCTCCTAATCCTAAGACTCACAAAAGAAAAGACATCTGTGATTCCAATAGAAACAGGGCAAAGAAAACATTGATGTAGAAACCCTTCCTGACTCCTATGAATACTGAGGCCATCTTTTCCCCAATCTTTGGGATAATACCCACATTGATGTTCATTTCTAAACTTGCAAATTGGCCACCTACTCTAGGCTTTTTTTTTTTCTTCTCCTTTTCTTTAAGTGATTTAGGCTAAGCTGTTGCTTGAGCCAAAAACAAAACAAAACCAAAAAAACACCACCAAGCTGAAGTCTGCACACTTCCTTCCAGAAGATAAATTATGTTGGTTTTTGCAGTGAGTGAATTGGGGCAAGAGAGAGATTTCACTAGAATAAAACATTCTAGGTTGAAGAGGTGACTTCAAGTAGATTTGCTTTATTTGTAGAGGTTCCCAAACATCCTGATTTAACTGCTCTAACTGGAATGGCTGCTCATGTCCAGGCACTCCAGCTTGGCCTGGGGTGAGCCTTTAAGAATTGCAGCAGAGGCGGCTCCAGAATGAAGGGCACTGACCATTGGCAACTTGCCTTCTGTCTTCTCCCTCCCTTGGGAACAGAGCTGTAAGTGGCGACAGGAAGAAATAAACCATCCTGTTTCTTTTTTGGAGGAAGATAGTTTTTAGGAGAGTTGTCTAAGATATCACTCCCAAGAAGAGAGAAGGCTTACTTCCACTGACTCGGCATCTTAAATCAATGTAACAGTGACTTTACGTAGTACAGGACACTATTTTAGGCAAGACACAGACACAACATTAATCACATTAAATCATTTCATGAGGAAGTTATTTTCCTTCCAATTCTCTTTAAATTCTTCTCATTGTGAAGGAGAAAGCCTCAGTTTGGTACTAGTGTGTCTTTAACATGGTTCTACCACTTCTTCATCATCCTTTTTAGCCAAAAATACAGACCTGGCTCCATCCTTTAGCAAGCAACAGTACCTGCTGGAATGTAATTACTTTTTCTATTTTTGTTAGACTTATTTTCACATTGCCTACTTTTTAAAGTGATAATGGATTCCCATTCATTGTAATGTTATGAAGATTTCTTTTTAAATAAATACATGTATGTTTTGAAAAGTGGGCTGATTTTAAGAAAAATATTAAGTAAATCATATTACAGCTTGTTCACAGATATGGCAAAAAAATCATGAAGATAGAATACAAGAGACTAAAATTGAAGAAATGTTGGATTAATTGAAAAGAAATATGTAGCAGGCAACTTTTTTCCCTCCTTTCTCAAATTAAATACTATATTTTGTTGCCTTGTTTTTCCAGTTGA
>NW_007735920.1:71207-71425 GCF_000696425.1 Galeopterus variegatus
GAGGCACAAAGAAATCATATATTAATGTACTTGGAAGCTTCTGAGGTTCGTGCAATCAGAGATACAAAGACCAGCAAAGGGAAATACAGACACAAATTCCAAGAGAGAGGCACCATGGGGGGCCCATATCCATGGAATATTCCCAGTTCATTTCAGATTCTCTCACCCCTGCTGTCCCCAATCTGGCATCCCATCCAGAAAAAGACATGCACATATAG
>NW_007735921.1:0-716 GCF_000696425.1 Galeopterus variegatus
TGCTCAGAACAGGGCTGAGGCGTGTCTTCTACAAACCTTGTCTTTCAGCTGAGACATCAAACTGTGCCCTGCCCTGCCCTTCCCAGAAGGTGTCCAGTCTCTCCCACTGCCGGGTGTGAACTCCTCGGGGGAGGGTCCCTCAGCACACAGTTCCTCTTTGACTCCCCCTAGCACGGGTCGGCCCTCCAGCAGAGCTCTCCAGCAGCCTCAATGTAGCTTCAGAGCACTCCGGGCTCCCCTCTCCCCACCAGAAATCAGTTAGGGGTTCTTCCAAACTGAGGTCCCCAAAGATGGAATCTGCCTCCTGGAAACAGGGAGTTTACCTGGGGCCGACTCCCAGGGTGTGGTGGAGAGACGATCTGGGCGGGCTCCTCTTCCCTGACCTCCCGACGCTGGCCGGGGGCTCCCCACGCTACCAGCCCCATCAGAGATCCACGGGGAGAGTGGGATTGTAGGCCGGTCCACAGGCCCTGGGGTGCCCCGCGTCGAGGTAAGCAAATGGCACGTCTCAGTGCGGAGCCGCGCCAAGCAGAGATGGCTGGCCTGCCCTCACTAAGCCGGTCATCTCCTCCCCCACCCGAGAAAATGGAGGCAGCTCTGTTGTGGGCGCCTGTCCTGGTGTGGTAGGCGGGAGCCAGGTGGGCGGGGAGCAGTCGGGCTTTGCCCTGCAAGTGGGGCTGGGCTGGGGCTGACTCACAGAGCTCGCAGAGTTGGGC
>NW_007735921.1:863-2688 GCF_000696425.1 Galeopterus variegatus
CTCAGGATCGTGCTGTCTCCTGGCACGGCCGCTCCAGACCCGTCGCCATCTTAGAATCCTAAGTGGGGCACATGACCCAGCAACTCCACTAAGCCGGTGTGGTTCTGATATGGTGTGTGGGGCTGGGGGTGGGGAACTCCGTAGACCTAAGCCCATCAATACTACATCCCACCCTGGCAGTGGGGATTGGGCCCTGGAAGGCTGAGATCCAGCAGGTGCCAGTCAGCTCCAGGCCAAGGGCAGTGGCCTCACCATTGGTGGAAGAAGCTTTCTTCGATGCAAGTGTCTGCAGTGATGAGGAGATATTGAGACTGGGGGCTGCGGGAGATGGGGAGAAACCAACCCTGGGGTGACAGACACAGAGGCTAATAATTTTATTTAAAGCTACTCATTTTTTTAAATGTAAGGACATTTTATATCCTTATCAAAATGGCAAAACAGTATTGCTTGCCATAAGCAAGTATATTGAAAATAAAACCCTATTATTAAATTCTGGTTTGATCCTGCTGCTGGCTATGGTTATTGGGCCTGAGGCTTCTTTTCTCTTTCTAAAAATCAGATTCTAGCAAGTTATTAGAGAGGTGTCAAAGACTACCCACAAATGAGGCTTTCTCTCTGAGTAATATGAAGGATTGAAAGAGAATCAATTTAATAACATGTCCATTCTCCACTAAAAGCATCTCTCAGGCCCTGCCCTTAGTATGTATCTCACATATGAGGCAATGGTACTTGTTAGAGGTGGTAGAAACATATTAAGCATGAGGGGTTCATGAAGGATATACAAAAATAAGAATTTCCCTACCTCTGGCCATTTTGGAGTGGCCACCCCAAGGCCAACTCACAATACGGCTGGTGGGTTTGACACTGGACCCCATTGCCATCACCCCTGATGTCCATTTAGTTCATTCAGCTGCCTTTGAAGTGCCAGCATTTCTAGGTGCTTGGGATTCTTCAGTCAAGAAAAACAGACAAGAATCTCTGACTTTATGAGACCTATATTCTAGTGGGGACACAGACAATAAATCATTAACATAATAGAAAGTAAATTTCTGTATTATATCACTTTTGCCCTCACAGCACCTTTATGAAATAGGCAGGGCAGTATCATTAATGGTAAAACTCATGAGAAACCTAAAGTTCAGGGAGGTTAAGTGACTTGCCCAAGACCTCAGCGCTAGTGCAGAAGTAGGCTCAGAGTCCATGATGTCTAACACATAGCTGAGGGACTCGGAATAACAGAAGACTTGAGTGCATGATACTCTGCCTAATATTTGGGGGTGTTCAGTAAGTATTTGAGTACATATTTACTGAGGTTCTGTGTACTTGGCACAGTGCTCTAAGGTCCTGCAGCAGAAAATGGATACATGGAACCTAGAGTTTAGTGGAGAGAGTGATATTAATCAAATATTATATAAATATTAAAATTAATAAAAATCACATATTTGACTATATAGTAGATAATCTAGTTAGATAGATCTTAGTATATAACCTAAGCTTTAACATTTTTTTCATTCATTGTTTGTTGAATGACTACTAGATGCCAGTAGAACTATAGCCCCACTATTAACTTTTTTTCTAGGAAAGTAATTTAGCTCATTTGTGACAGGTTTCTCTTCATATATTATGAATGATAGACTAGCAGCCTATACTAAAAACACTGCATGGAGAAGCTTTGTATAAACCTATATCTTGTATAGGATTTATATATTTTTGGTGCTTGAATGTGAAATAAGTAATTCTGTAAGAAGCGTACATTTGCATAAAGATGAATGATGCTTGCATTTTAGATGAATGAAACCATAATCCCATCATGCCCATTTGATGA
>NW_007735921.1:2870-28337 GCF_000696425.1 Galeopterus variegatus
TAACATTTTTTTCATTCATTGTTTGTTGAATGACTACTAGATGCCAGTAGAACTATAGCCCCACTATTAACTTTTTTTCTAGGAAAGTAATTTAGCTCATTTGTGACAGGTTTCTCTTCATATATTATGAATGATAGACTAGCAGCCTATACTAAAAACACTGCATGGAGAAGCTTTGTATAAACCTATATCTTGTTTAGGATTTATATGTTTTTGGTGCTTTTTGTGAAATAAGTAATTCTGTAAGAAGCGTACATTTGCATAATGATGAATGATGCTTGCATTTTAGATGAATGAAACCATAATCCCATCATGCCCATTTGATGAATATGGAAAATGAGGCAAGAGGGGGATAAATAACTTTCCTAGGATCTCTCAGCCACTTGGCTATAGAGGAGGCTTTGTGTGGTATCCCTGTCAAGGGCTCGGCTCTGTCCCCTGGCTGGAGTAGGGGTAGGTGGAAGGAATAGAGAGTGACAGATAGGGAGAATTGTGGCCTCGGGCAGGTCACCTCTCTTAGGATTTTGGTTTTTTAATTCTAGGACAAGACTTTGAAGGCCAGTTTGTTCTTCTGAAATGGAATTGGCTAAGAGGATCCTTGTCAGAGCACACACTCCTGAATGATGCTGACTTCCTTGCTCTGTCACTTTCTGGGGCAAGAAATTAACCTCTCGGGATCTCTGCTTTCTGCTCTTACAGTGCTTGTCCCCACTGAACAGACTGTCCCCACCAGGACTTGGTGAGGTCATCCAGGGGAAGTAGACAGCACAGTGCCCAGCGTGTGGTAAGTGCCCAGTGGACATTAGCTATTATCATTATGAGTTTTTAAAACTCATTTTCTCTTGAATAAAAATAGACTGTTGTGCAGAGGTCATCCAGGGGAAGTAGACAGCACAGTGCCCAGCGTGTGGTAAGTGCCCAGTGGACATTGGCTATTATCATTATGAGTTTTTAAAACTCATTTTCTCTTGAATAAAAATAGACTGTTGTGCATGATACTTTTGAGGTTTGGAGCGTGGCTTCTTCAGAATATTTCCCTGATAGGTGCAGAAGGACACAGTCGACTATAAACCACTGTACTGTACTCTGCAAAATTAAGCAACTGGTTGCTGCTTAGCAAAATCCTCCCTCAGGCTTTCCTTTTAGTTTTGGCCTTCTAATTGTGGATGATTTCATGGTGATTGTGTGGGATGAACTGAGCTGTCTAACCTGCTTTACTCTAGCTAGGGACTGCAAGAGGTCTTGCATAATTCTCTGAGCTGGCGGGTGGGGCAGCCCTCGGTTGGGCTCTCAGCATAAGAGCAACTGCTGGCTTTCCCTGCCAGACCTGGCTCCCTGGGGAGCTTGCCTGGGTTCCTCCCCATCCCTGGATGAGCCACTGTAGACACAGTTCAGAAGTCCAGGCTGGCATCCACCTGCCTTGCCCCCACATATCCATGTCCTATTTGGGCTCAGAGGATAAAGGGCTGGCCCTGGGGCACAGATTCTTAATGAGAACATGTGTCTTGCTGTGGGTTAGCTGGGTTATAACATTTAAATATGTAAGCATAGTATATGGGTTTACATTTGTACTCTTGGTCCATACCCATAAATTTAGGGGCAGCCTTGCCCACCACCATCCCCTTACCACCCCCACCCCAATAAAATCTAGTAGGCCTACTGGGTTGGTGGTGGGGGTACAATCTTAAGGTAGAAGGGACAAAGAAGTGGCACTTCCATTGCATATCTATTGTGATCCCCACAATGGCCTCCCTCCCCACTAGTTCCTGGACTCATCACCATGCTATTGCCTAGACAGTTGACTGGATTAGCATATATTTTAGCATGAGAACCACATCATCTGAAGGAATCCTAAGCTAGCTGCTGGATACAGCCCAGGCATTTCAATTTGAATGTGTCCATGGGAGAGATGCTCTGCTGTGCATGGATTTATTGGTTAGTGTATTAGTTATCTATTGCTGTGTAATAAGTTACCCCAAAATTAGTGGCTTAAAAAAACTTTTATCATCTCATAGTTTCGGTGGGTCAGGAATCTGGATACAGCTTAGCTGAGTCCTCTGCTTTACAGTCTCTCACAGGCTGCAATCAAGGTATTGGCTGGGGCTGGAGACATCTCAAGGCTCGACTTGGGAAGAATCTGCTTATCAAACTTACTCCTGTGGTGGTTGGGAGGAGTCAGTTTTTGTGGGCTACTGGATTGAGTCTCAGTTCCTCACCAGCTGTTGGCAAGAGGTCACCTTTAGTTCCTTGGCCCATGAGCCTCTCCATAGGGCAGCTCAAAATATGGCAGCTTGCTTTGTCAGAGCAAGCAAGAGAACAGACAAGAGAAGGCGTACGAGCAAGATGGAAATTGTCATCTTTTGTAAGCTAGTCTCGGAAGTGACATCCCTTCACTTTTGCCACATTCTGTGCCTTAGGAACAAGTCACTAGGTTCAGCCACATCCAAGGGGAGGAAATGGCACGAGAGTATGAATATCAGGAGGCAGAGATCGCTGGAAGCAACATAAGAAGGCTGCCTAAGTCAGTTCATTATTCATTCATTTGACCTAGAGCTACTCAGGTGCTGGTATGGGCATTGGCCTTTTCCAACTCATAATGCTAAACTAGTTTATCTTAGTTATTCAAAACAAAATTTCATGTTACACAGGGAAGTTTTAAGGATCAGAAATTCGGATTAGTATTATTGCTACTTTTGTAACTTATAAATTCCCACTCTTCTGGGGGGAAATCACATAATATATTTTCGTTTTTATGTACGAGTCCATAGCAGATCTTCTTCCTGATTTAAAACAGAAATGTTTCCCAAATTCATTCTGAATCACAGCTAAGACATTTACTGAAGGAATAAATAACACTCTATACATGACAACTGAATGAATAAGGAGAGAAATCTGTTTAAATAAACAAGATGATGTAGGTTGATTCACCTAACCAAATTATGGTTATTTCATTAACTCTCCAATCGAAATTCTAAATCCTCATTCCATTTGCTGAGGTAAATTTGTTTAACATGAAGCCCTGACATCCTTTAAAATAATTATGCTTCTAAATGAAAATTTAATTTTTAATCATTTGCTTTGCTAAAATAGAAGCAAATGAGAGGATAATATGGCAATTTAAAGGATTTGCTATAGATCCCCTAGAGCTGGAGGAGACATGAATTTTTCCTGAGTGCTGCTGACTAGTGGAGGAATTTTAAATATGATAATAGAACTACTTTCTCACAATGTTTGCTTCTTTGATGGAAATAAAACCAGAGGGAATTAGAAGCCAACAGAGGTGAGGCAGGTCAATGCTACCGGATCAGTTGTGGACCTTCCTAGGGACTGCGATCTTCTCTCCGCCTTAACAGGTCCTCTAGTGGGTTTCTGGACTCCAGATTTAGGGCACCGCAGAGCCAAGTCCCATTATGAAAAAGGCAATTCCCAGAAAAACAGAGTGAAAACAATTTTCATCTTAGAACAGAAGAGGTAGTGCTGTTGTGTATTTGCAAATAGTAAAATTTATACAATAGGAGGGACAGGTTAGTTTGTTTTAGCTTTTGGTTAAGTGCTCTGATGTTTGGTTGGTTTGCTTTTTAAAACACTTTCCAGCAGGTGAATGTAACATCTGCCCAGTTAAGGTTAGGAATGTGAATTCGTTTAAGAGATGTTTTAAGTCAGAATTACTAAATCCTGAGTGAAAAACAAAGGCACTTTCTGGGAATTGTGAGTTGTGTTGATTGGCATTACCGCCTCACGTTCCCCGTTGCTCCCGGTGACAGAGGATATGATTTTCAACATCACATGTGCTTATTTCCTTACAATACAGCGAATGAGGCATAGAAGGGAAATGCACCTGTGCTTCCCTTCTGTTGGGTTACTTCGAGCATGGAGCTCAGAGGTGAGGGCTCATTTTACAACGGCCCTCACTTGTAATCTGTGTTTTGTTTGATGAACTGTTCCTGGTCCATTTAAAACCAGTGAGAGTGCACTGATATTCACAGTAGTCAGAGCCCGAGGAGTTCATGTATGACTTTTTTAAAGCTTACTATCATTATTATTTATTTTGCAAACAGCCTTATAGCACTATTAATATAAATCAAAGTGAAAGAAAAAGTTCATCCACAATATTAATAAAATTGTTTTCATTTTTCAGTTCCCTCCCAAATCTTGTTTATGTACAGACATATTTTTTACACAGTTGTAATAGTAGGACAGATAAGATTTTGTAGTTTACTTTCAAACTTAAGGTGTCATACACATTTTTCAGAGTTTCATTATATTCTTCACAGTTAAAATGCTAATATCTGCATAATATTCCTTTGCCTGGTGAAATCACAATTTACCTAACCACTTGTCACTTATGAACGTTTAGATGAAAAATATGACATTATACAATTATTGCTGCAAAATGAATTTTTTTTTGCGTAATTAAAAAAATTCTTTCGGGTTATCTCCTTGGTATAAAGTGCTCAATGTGGGGACGGGGGTATGCATATTTTTATCCATTTTAACATATTACAAACTTGTATCCTTAATGAGTTGTACTTAGTTACACTGCAGCTTTGATCATATCAGCTTTATCTGTTAGCACTGGGGATTCTCATTTAAATTTTATTCTACTTGAATGGCTGGAAGGTGGGTGCGTTTTGATATCACTATAATATTCTTTGTCAGTAGATGAATGGATGTATGTCCAAGTCTTTGCTCTTCTCTCTTGGGAAGGATTGTGATGACATTTCTTTAGATTCTAGGCTCATCATTTCTTAAACTGGTAAGCAGAATGCAACCCAAGACAATATTATTTAGACATCTCAGCATAATTTAATTTCTCATATTCCCTCCCTTTTGTTTGTTTGTAGTTGGAACTTTAGAAGTAGAGGGAGTCACAGCTGGGACTGAAGGGAATTACGATGTTGCTGTTCCCCATAATGTTCCCACAATGTCTTGTCATTCCCCTGTGTCATTGCTTATGTTCTCCATTTAGCTTGGAAAGTTCTTTCCTTCTGTCCCCATTTTAATGACTGTGGTAGGCAGGATTCTTAAATGGTTTTCAAGATTTTGTGCTGTAATGCTCAGAACCCACTGATATGATGAGCTATCACTCCCATGAGTGTGTTTCATTATGTGGTAAGTTTGTCTGGGTGGGCCTGACCTAATCACACAAGCCCTTATAAAAGCAGAGAGTTTTCTTTCCTGGTAGCAGAAGGGGAAATCAGATTTGAAGTGTGAGGATGGATTTGATGTGCCACTGCTGGCTTGAAGATGAAGGAGGCCACATGCCAAGGAGTGTGGTGGGCCTTTAGGATCTGGGAGGAGACCCCAGCAGACAGCCAGCAGGGAAATGGCAACCTCAGACCTACAACCCCAACAAACCGCATCCAGCAACCACCTGAGTGAGCTTCGAAGCAGATTCTTCTCTGGAGCATCCAGATAAGAGCCCAGCTGGCCAACATCTTGACTTTTGCCTTGTCAGGCCTGAAGCAGAGCCCTCCTGGTCTTCTGACCTATAGAACTGTGAGGTAAATGTGGGTGTTGTTTTAATTTGCTAAATTTGTTGTAATTTGTTATAGCAACAATAGAAAACTAGTACGATGACATAGAAAGAGGTTTGTCATGTATAGTGGAGATAACTTTTAACCAACTTGCTGGACTTGAGAGATTTCATACATAAAAATTGCTGACTGAAGCCCATAGCAGCCTAAAAGCTTTGACTGTTGGTGACTCATATGCCTGTCATCTCTGCTTTGGCTGGTAGGGTCATATGTTCCCAAACATGCTGATGGCTAGTTGTATGGGTTGTTATAATTATACGTTTATACGTATCTAAGGATTATGTCAATGGGGATGTAAAGAGTGAATGTGAAGAGAGGATCTTTCTACAAAGATGGAGTTGAGCACTTTGTTAAGACTGGATAAATGGTAGTCACTAAAACATGCTATGGAATTAAGTGGGTGACACAAATAAAAGACCGGGAAAGAATTGTAAAGGTTTAGAACTTGTACGTGGTGCACCAGGAGGGTGGATTTTGTGACACTGCTGGTACTCCCCTGTACAGTGCCACGCCCAAAGAAAAGGCCTTGGCCCTGCATCTGGAGAGTAGCACACGAAGTCACCTGGCTTTGTTTTAAGTTAAAATAAGATGTTTCAGGCACTGGCTTTATCATATCTGATGATTCCTTGCTTTAATTGATTTTTTCTTTTTATTGACCAACTATCTAATACTTCTGATTCGGTCAGATAAGACAGCTTCTGTTATATTGGGTATGTGCTGCACATATACACACACGCAAGGTGGATTAAGCAGGTTTCAAATCAAATCATGGAGTATGGATTCATTTTTGTGAAAAATGCATATTCCAAGGGGAAAAAAAAGAATATCAATGATAGTTATATTTGAGTGGTGGGCTTATGTATATTTTATACAATATGAATGTATTACTTTTGAAATAATGCAACAGCAGAAAATAATAATAATACTAAAAGAATAACCCCTAGCTATTCTTTAAGGTCAAGGTCCAAAAAATTTCCTCTGTTAAGTTTTTCTTGATTCGCATGAAGCTTCATAAAGCACTTATTTCTTTATGCTCCCATAGCTTCTTACTTGTACTTCGGTTTCGCACTTAATTAGTTCTGATATTCAGCATGGCCAATTGTGTCTTTCCCTCTCATTTAAGGGCAGCATGAAGCTTCATAAAGCACTTATTTCTTTATGCTCCCATAGCTTCTTACTTGTACTTCGGTTTTGCACTTAATTAGTTCTGATATTCAGCATGGCCAATTGTGTCTTTCCCTCTCATTTAAGGGCAGGAACCATGACTTATGAATATCCTTAACACCGAGCACAGTTTCCACCATTTAGGAGGAACTCATCAAGTGAGTGAATGAATGAATTGTGGCCTGGTGTATCACAAATACATCAGAGGCCTTTTTAAAAAAGTTTTCTCTTAGTGTCTTTTGGTAAGCAGATTGAAAATCATACTCTGGGCTATGTGATCCAGGCCATGTGTTTTAGCATCTTATATAATCTGAAAGCAAAGGCCATATACCCAGCCCTTGAGCAGAGCTGTTCTGGATGAAATAAGAACAGCTTTCTGAAAAACAAAGGCAAACTTGACACAAGGTATGCAGGCACCATACAGATGTTGGCCAGGCTCTGGAAGAATCTGCATGTCGGGTGTTCCCTTGACATTCCCCTACCTGAGAACGAGCTGTCTGAATGTGTAGGGGATCATTTGTGAGACGTTTTTGAATTTACATCTCCTGCAGGCAGACTGGGCTATGTTCTGATTTTGTTAGTGTGATTGTTGAAAATGGAATGGTCTATTAAAAAGTAATGGTTGCCACGTGACGGATTTGCTTCTTGCAACATTAGTGTCATGGTGATGGATTAGCAGAATCTCCAAAGTGGAAAAGCATGTTTGCACAACTATTTTGTATAAACATAAATTCACTTGCAAACATTACTCATTTTCCTTTTATTTTTTATTTATTATCTTTTAATATTTACCATGCATCTTTCAGTACACTAGTAGTGCTCACGGGAAGACTGATAAGTGATTCTTGGAGGACCAGAGGAAACTTGGTACTGCCTTATGCCCATGTTTACAGAGTTTCTGCTGTGTTTCTGAGCTGCTTGCAAGAGTGGAAGAGAAGTCCAGATCACAAGGCAGAAGCAAGCAACCTCATCAGGCTAGAAAAGCTCTGAGAAGGGTCTCTTTTATTAGGGAGGCAAGTTGGCTTAGTGATTTGAAAACTCTCTGCCTTCATTTCATCTTTCACTCAAAAATCAAACGACTATTTCTTTTGTTGCCTCCCTTCATCTGGAAGAACCAAATCAAGAAATGCCTGATTTCTCCCACCAAGGCTGGGCTTGACAGCTTAAGTGGCTGAAGTATGTTGTGTTTCCAGGGATTGGGACTAAAACACTCTTTCCATTAAGGTCATTCCATTAAGGACTTTAGAAAAATACATTTAGGAGACCAGAGGCATGGAGCCAGGGACAGGACCCCCCTCCCACAACCAGGCACACCACCAGCACTAAGGAACATGCCAAAAACATCACCTCCGTGTGGGTGGCCCACCCCAGCCACCACAATAACCATGGCTGCCGCGAAAGCAGCTAGATGCCACGACCACCATGCAGATGGTCCACCAGCCACTGGAGTGCATTGACACAGGAGAGTCACCAGCAGAGACCAAAGAAAGGAAGAGGATGTCTCTCTCCACAGAGCCCATTCCAGAGTGACAGAAGCAGCAGCTGCTCTATGATAATATTGGGGGACCTGAACACACCTCTCAGCATTGGACAGATCATCTAGGCAACAAATCAACAGAGTAACCATTACTCTTTCAGAAGGAGAGAGAATCTAAGAGAAGGAATCTAGGGTTACCAAGGGGAAGGGGGAGAGAGAGGGGGATAGGGAGAGATTGGAAAAGGGGCATAAAGTATAAGTATGATTTGTAATAATATATATGTTAGTAATATTGATTTGATCAATATATGTCAACATTGAGCCCCCAAAATATGTATAATCAATTATGATTCAATAAAGATTTTTTTAAAAAAAGGAAAAATACATTTAGTTTAAGATAAGGTTTTTCTGCATGGGAAAGGAGATACATTAGGAAGTTTGCCGTATAGGCCAACAACCTGATGGGCCTGAGTCCTGAGGGAAGGGGATGCCATTGGAGAGGGGCTGAAGCTAGTTAAGAAGTATTTGGGATCCAGGCATTTGAATGGAAAGAGGGAAGCACGTCCATGGTCATCCCTTGTGTGTGTTTGTGGAGCCCTGGATCTCTGGATGCCTGTCTGTTGGTTGTGCCTGCCCAGGATCCATTACCCTTCTGGTGGCTGCTCTCTGATTTTCCTTGGGGAACGCTCTGTTCACCACTCTTAGATTTAGGTTTGGAAGAAGATGACTTTACCTCGGACCTCAGGGGTGGGTTTGAACCCAGGTTTGGCATGGAAAGCTTCATACTTTCCAGACCCCGGTGACCGGTGTACAGATGGGTCAGCAGCTGACCCAGTCAGCGGATACTCGATTATTGCATGTTGGATGATTTCAGAATTCTTCCTTCGATACATGGAAGACTTTCTTGGTTGTGTCTTATAAAAATATCCCTAGCAGCATTCCTTCCATTATATTTAATATTTGTCTCTTTTGTTGTTGTTGTTGTTCAATGTTAGAGAATTTGCAATGCAGTTGAATTAACACACACACAATGTTGTAGCAGCCTGCAGGGAAGGATAGTTAACCAGCTGGGAGAAGAATTCATTGTCTAGCTTAATACTCAAAAGAAATGTGAAGGCGGGGTGCTTTCAGTAGTTGTGGAGTCTTAAATAAATGAATCTTATAGGAAATGAGACTTGCAAACTGGAGTCCAATGGATTGCTTCAACCAGATTTGGTTAGCTGTAAACATCATTAGCTTAAAATGTCTTTTTTTTTTTACCCCTGTTGTCTGTGGTAAGATGGGACTCCTGAAAGTGGAAGTGCTGTTTTTTCACTTTTTAACTCCTTCTGGGGGTGTTTAAACAAAGCTGATGTCAGACTTTCTGCAAGCTACATTAAGCTTGTGTTCCTCCAGGTCAGAAGGGAAATTGTGAGGTCTCTTTCAGATAAGAGCCTCCAAAAGCTCCAAAGGCAAGGCAACTTTCTTTTTTCTTTCTTTCTTTTTTTTCTGTTGGTGCTGGCCAGTACAGGCTTCCTTAAAATCAGGGCTTTAATAACAAAAAATGAAGATATCTTGATCATTCTGCTTATATGCTAGTTTTATGACATTTAAAAAATATTCCTACCTGCCCCACCCTTGCCTCCACACTATAGATTATATGTCCAAGATCAAGATTTGCAAGATGTTGATGTTCAAATATGAATCTGATGTTGTGTTCAGAGATGATAATTTTTGCAATGAGTTCTTTGATGGTGTTCTCAAATCATTCTTTAAATTGCCAGGAAGTGATTTATGAAACAGCTAACCAAGTTTCTTTAAGTCAATAACACTAAGAAAAAAGAAGAAAGAAAAAAGTGGTGATGATGATGGAAACTGTTCTAGATTTTAAAAAGACTAGATTTTCGAAATGAAATGGTCCGTTTAGACGTTATGTGGATGGTTCGAACAAGTAACTACAAAAATACATTTTGGGGATAAATGGAGGAAATTTGAATATGTTCTAAGTATTAGATGATATTAAGAAATAATTGTTAATTTTTTTAGGTGTAAGAATGGTTTTGATTTAGACGTTATGTGGATGGTTCGAACAAGTAACTACAAAAATACATTTTGGGGATAAATGGAGGAAATTTGAATATAGTCTAAGTATTAGATGATATTAAGAAATAATTGTTAATTTTTTTAGGTGTAAGAATGGTTTTGTGGTTATGTAAGAAGATGTCCTTATTTTTTAGAAAGGCGTGCTGAAGTGTTTACGAATGAAATGTCATAATGTCTAATTTATTTTTTTTAAAAATGAAGGAAATGTGGCAAAATATTTAAGCCCAAGTGATGCTTATACAGTGTTCAATATACAATTCTCTATTCTCATGCGTGTTTGAAATATTATGTAATATAATACAAAGGCTTTTCAAAAGGACAAATAAATTGCCAGTGAATTTCTTTCCTACATCCATTTTAAAGAACCAATATGGGCACCATCTCTAATGAAAACTATGGAAGAAAACTTTAAGTGTAAGTTAGATATATTTTAATGAGCTTTAAAAATATTCTCTGCTATTGGAATATAAAATTATGCAGCTCTCTTAATTTGTCCTTGTTCTGTGGGTGGGTATAAATGAATAATAAAAGCATTGCCTGTTGAAGGAATAAGATTTTGACTCATAAATTGAACTCCATGAAAATTATTTAAAGTACTTGTAGGTATAATAGGTTCACCAGAAATAGTTCTCATTTGCATGATAGCATTTCCTATAAATGAGCAGAAAGTAATATGTGTTCATTGTAGGAAACAGATAATCCATTAGGAGAAAAAATCTCCCATAATTTCACCCCTTTTATTGATATGTTGGTACATTTCTATCTGTACTTTCTTTGAGCATAGGTATGTATATGTTTTATTTTTCTCCCCTTCCTGTCTTCTTCCTTCTCTCCTTCCCTCTCTCCTTTTTTCCAGACCACCATCAGACATGAAAATGACACCAGAAACAGGAGAAATGGCTACACCCAAGAGTGGAATCCACTTATGATGAAAGCACTCTACTCCCAGAGTAAAGCCGTCTTTACTTTCACAATTTATAGTGTTTTAAAAATAAATTTTTAAGAATTTTTATATATAAAGGTAATTTGCCATTTGTCTGAGAGATGAATTGCAAATATTTCCCCCAGTCTGCCAGTTGTCATTTTTAAGTGTTTCACAACTTTATAATTGCAATTGATCACATTTATGAAGAATTTATAAAGTTACAAATAATTGTAATTACCACAATTACCACAATGCAAGGTAGTCTGACAGCATCTCTTGAAAACAAAATTATTACTGCTGGGCAGACATTGTACAGAGAATCTAATAACAATAATTTTTAAAAATCGAGGCATAATTTACACACAATAAAATGCACAGATCTTAAGTGTTCAGGTTTTTGAGTTTTGGCAATAGTTTTCACCTGTACAAACTTCACCAAAACCAAAATTTAGAACACTTGTATCACCTTAGAAAGTGTCCTTGTGCCCTTTCTAGTCAATTTAATGTTTCCCAACTGGGCATGCATTTTCTGATTTGCTACTATAAATTCATTTTCGCTTGTTTTTGGACTTCACATATTTTGGAATCATTATGGTAATGCTCTTTCATACCCAGCTTATTTCACTCAAGCATAATATTTTTGAGATTCATTTATGTTGCTTGTGGCATGTATTAGTGGTTCATTTTTAGTACTGTGTAGTATTCTGTTATACTAATATACCACTATTCGTTTATCTAAAGACTTGTTAAAGGACACTTGGATTGTTTTTGGTTTGGGACTAGGATAATCCCTCTATAATTTGTAGGCATGTATTTTCATTTTTCCTGAATAAATACCTAGGAATTTCTGGGTTATAGGGTACATTTACGTGTATGAGAAATTGCCCTACTGTTTTCCAAAATGATTGTTCATTTTTGTGTACAGTGTGACACAATGATTGAAGTTAATTTTTTTCAATACTTATACACAATTGTACAATGACAATTCTTTCCGCATTGAATTACCTTGGAATCTTTGTTGAAAATCTGTATAAGTATGGGTCTATTTCTGCGCTCTCTATCTATTTATCTTCATGTCTATGTCTACATCGATAGGACGTTGTCCTGATTGTTGTAGCTTTATAATATGTTTCACAGTTGAATCATGTAAGTTCTCCAACTTTGTTCTTTCTCAAGAGCATTTTGTCTATTCTAGGTTCTTTGTATCTCCCTATAAAATTTTAGAATCAGCTTGTCAACTTGTATAAAAATGTCTTCTGGGATTTTGGTTGGACCTATGCTGAAATAAGTTGATCAGTTTTGGGAAAATGGGCGTCTTAACAATATTGATGGTATGTGTCTATTTATTAGGCTTCTTTAATTTCTCTTGAGAATGTTGTGCTGTTTTCAGTGTAGAAGTTTTACACATCTTAGGTTTATTTGTAGCATTTAAAAAGAAGATATTCCCTCTGTTTTTAGAGTAGGGTATTAAAATATATCAATCAGATCTACCTCATTAAATATGTTATTTAGAACTTCTGTATTCTTATATTTTTTTCTCTACTAGATTTATTGTAGTGAGTTAGTCTCTCCAATAGTATTGTATTTCTATTTCTCCTAATTTTTGTTTTTTGTCTGTTGTTCTATGGTATTTGCTGAATAAATATTTATAAATATTATATCCTCATTGTAAAAATCAGCATTTTAATTTTGTGGAATACTCTTCTTCACCTTTTTGAAAGCTTGTAGGCAGTAACTTTACCTTGTTTGATATTTAAAATTATAATTCTTGCTTCCTTTTTGTTTGCATTTATTTGGTCTTTCTCCGCTTTCTTTAAAAAAATTTAAAAAATTTTTTTAAACCTCTGTGAATGATTTTGTTTAAAGTTTACCCCTTGTAATTGAACATAGAATTAGATTTTACTTTTTGTTATCCAATTTGAACTTTTTTTTAAAGGAGAATTAAATCCATCAAAAATTTTTGATCTTTTTGGTTTACGTGGTATTTTTTGAAATAAATCTTTTGGTGTATGGCCTTTTTTTTTGCTTTGTTTCCTTTATGCAATTCTTTTGATATTTAGGAAGGTTTGAAATTTCATTCTGACAGTTCCTTTTCATTTGTATAATACTCTTAGTCCTTTATTTCTTTGAGCTGTATCTATTTAATAATATGCAATGACCAATGATAAAATTTAACATTCTCTTTCTCTCCCTCCCTTTTTTCCTACCACACCTAGTTTTAGGCAATAATGCTGTCATTTTTAGTGTTTGCCATATATCTATAACTATACTTATAAGATTTATTACCTTTAAATAATATCATTTGACACCTAGCTACTTCATATGTGATAATCAACAACTTCTCTTGCTCCTACCTTTCTTTCCCCATTGCCTTTCTGTATTTTAGATACCTAACTCCTACATTGTCAGGAAAAATGATATTTACATTCTACTGTGTTGCTATAATCCACATTTGTTTGGTCTTAGTTCTACAGTTAAATATATTCAGCACTCACAATTCTTTTGCTATTGTGTCTCCAGGTATCTCATGTTTAGCTGAAATTTTTGTTTTGATAGCTTTTGCAAGATCTCATGTATAAAACATTCATTGAGATTTTCCTTGTTTACTACTGGTTGTGTGTATCCTTTGCACTAGAAAGTAAGTTTGGATGGATATAAAATACTCAACCCACACTTTTTTTTTGTTAAGAGCCCTGTAGGGATTGCTCCATTATCTTTTGGCTTGAATGTTGTTGTGGAGATACCTGCAGCCAGCCTCATCTTCCCTCTTATAAGCAACTTGACACTTTTGCTATGCTATCCAAAGGATACTGTCTTTAAAACCCAGTGTCTTTTCCAGGATGTGTCTCAGGGCTAACCATTCAGAGCAACCTTTCCCTAATATACAGTATGCCTTTTCTATATGTAGGTTCAAGTTTTCCTATATTTACATGAAGTTTTCTTGAATTATATCTTTAAGTATTTGTTCATTCTCGATGTCTTGGTTTCCTTCTCTGAATACTACAATTGTGCATGTGCTGGGTCATCTTGGCCTGTCTTTAACAGCTCTTTTTCTAGCTAGTATTTTAGCTCTTTATTTCTATTTTTATTTTGTTTGCTTTTATAATTTCTATTTCCTTTGTCCCTTACTTTGTTTTCTGCAGTATTTATTCTCTCTGTGTCCCTTCCAATTTTATCTTTATTCCTGTGGTGGTTTTATCTTTCTCTTCAATTCTTCCTGGAATTCTGCAAGCTCATGTTTCACCCCCCCCCCTTCTCTAAGTTGTCCCACCCTCTCTTTTCTGAGTCCTTGTACTTCTGTGTTGTGATCGTCCACTATTGAGGGGGTATGCTTCTCATGCTTTTAAAGTTGGTGGGACAAATGATTACAGTGTTCATCTGCTCAATAGCAACATTTTTTTTGGTGAGTGTTCTTTGTTCTTTGATAAGTTTTGCTATTCTTTTTGCATTTTAAAGAATAGGCTCTTTGTGTCGATGCTGGGCCAGTTGTTCCTCCTCCTCCTCTTCTCTCCCACCCTTCCTCTCTCTCCTCCTCTTTGTTTCCCCCTCCTCTTTATCTCTCTCCCTCCCCTCCTCTTCTCCTTCTCCTTCTATCTCTACCCCCATTCTTTATTTTTCCTCCCCTGCCATCTTCTCCTCACTCGTCATGGAATCACTTGATTTCCTAGATCCCTATTTGCAGGAGCTCTAAGAATTGCATATGGGTAGGAGGACAGGGAACAAGGCGAGCTGGCCTTCCTTCTAGCCTTCCTTCACAACCCACAGACTTTCTCCTTTTCTATTTGCAGAGCGACAGACCGTTAAATGTAATATGGCTGTGTGTTCCTTGTGTAGTACCATCTCCTTTGCTTTAAGGAACCACACTGGGTCCTGGAGGGCTTCTGCCTCCACTTTTGTTTGACTTCTGTCCTGTATCCATTGTTTTCACAAGAGACAGAGCATTTGCACTTAGGGCAAGGCCTGACTCCTTAGGTGGTTGTGAGTTTCTGGAGTCTGCTCATGCCGGGACCCCTCACCACACCTCCTGTGGCTTTCATTTCACCTGCTCCTCTGGGCAGCCTTCACTTGGATTTTGTAGTCTGCAATCTATATCTGCCTTAATGTTTTAATGAAAATGGAGTTTGTAAGTTTTTTTTTTAAACATCTTTGTTGCCTTAAAAAAAATTTTTTTTTAATTTAATGATTCCTCTGAGAAAGGGGAAAAAGGCCGACTGGGTAGAACTGCGTTCATACCAGAAGTCTGTGCTCTTTGTGGGTCCAGTCACCCTCCAAGGCTTCACAGAGACTGATCATAATAAGTACATAACAGTTTTTTTCTTATTGTAAATGCAGATTTGGTGTCTTAATTTTTAGAATTAGTCTGTAGACAAAACCTGGAAGATTGACTTTTGAAAAATGTAAACCTTATAAGCCTTGACAATGTAAAAATCATTATACATTTGCCAAATATTTATATTTGAAGTAGAGAGAGCATAGAAGGAAGGGTAAGTACAGGAACCTGAAATTCCTCTTTCATTGTGGTGTGTACAGGGACACTGGCTAGTGCGGCGTGGGAGAATGAAGTTAATAAACCTACGGGACAGTCAGCTTCACGGGGCAGAGACTCTGCTGCATATGCCATCACGGCCACAGCATTTAGAACATGTGGCTATAGTAAGCACATTGTAACGATGGCCAGGTTGATGACCAAATAAAAAAAAGTATAAATATAACATATTATTTAAAGTTAAATAATAACCACAAAAGGAACTTTTTACAGAATGTTTTTACAGAAATTGTTAACAGTCATTTCCCTTGGAGAGAAGGAAGACCTCTCATGTTTTACTTTTCTGTACGGGTTGAACTCTTTTACAAATGATGTTCACACATTGCTTCTATAATTTAAAAGGAAGGATTGAATAAAAAATGAGAAAGAAAAACATAGCAATCTCATTGATAATAAAGATGTTTGAGAGATTTTTGTGGTTTATATGTTCATTGATAACTATTTTAAAGCATTGGATTGTTACATAAATATATATTAAAAAGGTTTTGTTTGTTGATCATTATGAATTTTTTTATAGCCAGGGTATCATTAACATCATTTTTAATAGCAGCATAATATTACATTGTAATCAACCATGGTAAATTTAACCAATTAGATAATTTTTTAAGCAGCTAAGTGGTCTCTTATTCTATTGCAGACAATATTATGATAAATATTCTTATAGCTAAATATTTTTGTGCTCATGAATATTTCCCTAAGATAAATTCTTAGGATTAGAATTTGAAAAGGATTTGCAACATTTTGATTAAATGATATTATCATTTTAACTAGTGTCCTAACGAACAAGTTTGTCAAATGAATTTTAATTATGCAAGTGAGTTTGAGATTAGGCCCTATACTCCTTAACTTTAAACATTTCCCCTAAATATATGATTACTAAAGATCTACTATTGAAAAAATGTCCATGTTTATTCAACCACTTAGAATATTTAAATCATTAGGCTATTAATATGATGAGGGGTCAACGACTCAGCAACTCATTTGATAGGAAATGTGTAGACACAAAATCGTAATGGAATGAAATGGTCATACAGTGAGGGGACCCCGTGCTCTCTAAATGAGCTGAGGATTTGTATTTCTCTTCTCAAAACAGGTAATGATCAGTTCTTACTGCCAACTCTAGTCCATGCTGAAAGACAGAGAGCTATTGACAATGAGTGCTTAAAAACAGTAGCTCATCTCATCCAAACTTGTTTTTTGCCTTTGGAATTATGTGTATTTAAATAGGTCATTTACCAACCTGTGTAATTTTTATTTATCTTATTTTCAATTTGTTTATTTTCCAAAGTGTAGCCTATTGAATAGCGTGAGGGGTGGGGGAAGCTGACCTGGCATGAGAAGTTGAGGATGGATAATCCAGAAGTTGACTTCAAATAGAGGATCTCTCTATATATTTGAAACATGGTTATTTTATACAAAATTTTAAATATTGTATTTATTTTTATTCTAAAAGTAATACAGTAGAAGACAGTTTACTTTTTTGATTATTGATATGCTTGGAGTTTAAATACCTTATGTCCCCAAAATGTGGCCATTAAAAATGCTTTAATGTGTAATAGATATTTGCACTATTGGAATTCAGCATTTTAAAAAGAATTGTTGTCACTGAAAACAACTCAATGAGAGAAAGCTGCAAATGTGTGCATTGTAAGGAGGTCAGGGACACTGCGAGGGCCACGCTGCCTGGTCTGGATCTGCAAATGTGGTCATGTTTCTCAACTTAAAAGACGTGTCACTTCCTCCTGACGGAACATCCATTCCAGTCCTGAGGAGCAATCTCTTCTCTCCTTGCTTGTTCATTAGTGTTGACAGGTCTTTCTTTCCTACCATATCTTGATTTTAGAAACAGATGATCACACATAAATCCTCCTTTGGAACACGGGTGATGTTTGGATGCTTCTCATGTTAATACCTCCGTACATACCATCTTCTACTCTACAAACTTTTTGTGAAGATTCAAACGATACCAAAGCGTTCAAAGTAAAAAGCGAAAATTTCATTTCAATTTCTCAATCCCATTTTCTAGAGGTAACCAGCAGTAACAGTTTAGCATGTGACTTTCCAGTTGGTTCTGAGTTTACACACTCAGAATATATGTAGCAAAATATCTATACTTATGCTTACGACTATACCTACATCTTTGTTTTTTTAAAAAAGAAATGGGTTTATAATACATATACTGTTTTTCTGCTTAACTCTTTTACTTATGAAGAGCATGCCTCAGGACATGTCAGTACATAGGAGTCACTTCAACCTTTAAACGGCTATATGACATTCCATTATGTGATAAAATGTGATTACTTTAACCAGTTCCCATTTGATGGACACTTGGAAACCTTGCAATGTCTTAGAGAACTGGATGCACTTCCCAAAGAAATGGATGCAATCCTGGGAAGACATTTTCTTATGTTCCTAATCTCCAGAAGAGTGTCTGCTCTCTACGAAAAGAGGCAACTTAGGGTTCAGATAATTAGAAGGTGTGTTATGTGTGAACACTTTCTTCTTTTTCTCCATTTGGCTTGATGTTTTGAATGTAAAATAAAACCAGAATAGTAGCCTCTGCATATGTTGCATATGTTGGGAAGGGGAGAGCTGGAGGAGCACACAGCCCTGTGCTCAGTCCCCACCCTGAGCAGGAGGAGCCAGCCAGCTGGCTCTATCATCTGTGGGCCAACAGATCACTAGGCTTGGGTGAGCTGCTCCATGGTCAGCTGATCCTTCCAGATGCTTCCTTGGGATGGGCCTGGGACCCTGCCCAGGACAGCTTTCTCAGAGTCAGGGTCAGCTCCTAGAAAGAGTGGTCACATCTGCTACAAAGTAACTTCATGTCCACCCATTGCCTTTTTCTTTGTTGGGGATTCAAGGGCCCTCTTTTTTCAGTTCAGTGAAAGACTTAGAAATGTTTGAGAGGATCATATAGTTTGGTTGAATTCAGTTGAAGTTGCCTTAATACCCTCCCCATGCAAGAAGCTTTGGCACAGTGAACCTGACACCATGTTCAGGGCTATCTTTTCCTAGGACTGTGTTTCAGACTTAGCCAAACTGTGTCCAAGAGCAGGACACCCTTCTGTGGTCACAGTGGTCTCCTTGACACCTATCTGCACCCTGGGCATCCTTGTGCAGCTAGAAACAACATCGCTCTTATACAGCAAATAGAATTTGGAAGATGACAAGTAAGCTTCCTTCCTCTGATAGCTTAAAATAACAGCACTTGGTGTGGCGTTTTGACAGTGTGCTTAAACTTTCAAGATGTCTTCCTCATCTCTCCTCTTCTTCCTTCAACCAGCATCCTCCCACAGAGATGTAACTGAGGATTCTCTTCAGAGAAACATGTCCCTGGTTCTCTGCTTCATGGCAAATCTAGTCTTTTTTTAAACGCTCTGTGGCTCGGGTGAGGTGGACGCTACAGCCGAGGAAGAATGGGAAGAGGCAGGACCTTTGAAGAGAGGGGTTTCAAGCTGACATCCATTCCAGCCATTTGGTCGATGTTTCTTGAGCCCCCACACTTTTAAAGTCCTTGCTGAAGTCACTGTGGTCACATGAGGAAGAAGACGAGGAAGAATGGGAAGAGGCAGGACCTTTGAAGAGAGGGGTTTCAAGCTGACATCCATTCCAGCCATTTGGTCGATGTCTCTTGAGCCCCCACACTTTTAAAGTCCTTGCTGAAGTCACTGTGGTCACATGAGGAAGAAGATGGACACCTCCCATCCGGTGGGGGAGACACAGTGTAAACAAATAAGTCACTGTATCGGTAGTGATAACAGCTAGGAAGAAAAATGAAGCAAGGTAAGAGCACAGAGATGTGTGTGCATGTGTGCATGTGTGTGCGTGTGCACGTGTGCATGCGTGTGTGCATGCATGTGTGTGCATGTGTGCGTGAGTGTGTGCCTGCATGTGGACACACTCCACATTTTACCTGGAGTAACAGGGAGTATTTTACCTGGAGTGGACAGGGAGCTTCTCCCCACAGAGGCGACTTTTGAGCAGAGACCTGAATTCAGTGAGAAACAGCCCTCAGGCGACCTGAAGAAAGCTGTCCAGGCAGAAGGCACAGCACAGGCAAAGGCCCAAGGTGGGAACGAGCTTGGCTTCTTCTGGGCACTCCAAGGAGGCTGCCTGGAGCCTAGTAAGCAAGGTGGTGAGGGATGGAAAAGGAGGCTGGAGGGGTAGCTGAGGACCTTAAGTGCCCCAGTAAGGAATCTGCATTTTAATTTAAAGCAAGAGCCACTGGAGGATTTTGAGCCGGGAAATGTGTATGGTCTGATTTTTGTTTTTATCGAGACGGCTCTGGCTACTGTGGGAAGAAAGAATGTATTTGGAGAGGGCAAGAGGAGAAGGGATGACCCATTAGGAGTCAGTCACAGGAGTTTAGGGATGAAATGATGGAGGTCTGGGCCAGGCAGTGTGGTGGGTGGAGGGGTTCCATGTGTACACGCGTGTGCGTGTGTGCGCATGTGTGTGTATGTATGTGGGAGGGTGCCGATGAAGTGGGAAGCAGGACTCCAGCCGAGAGTCCAGTAGCTTTGGCAAACTGAGGCAGAGTGAGAGATGGAGCAGTACCCCAGGTGCGGAAATGCTTGCTGTGCTTGCAGGACGTATCCCTGTGCCAGGATGAAAGCAATAAGTAACGTTTGGTGAATACTTAGCCTTATTATCCCATTTCATCTTCCTTATGTCCCTGCGAAGTCGGCTCTGTTGTTACTCATCTTCTGTGGTTAAGGAAAGGCTGGTTCGGAGAGGCGAGGTAACTTGCCCACTGTTTTCACAGCTGCTATGAGGGTGAGCCATACTTGAACCTGGGTATGTTTGACCCTGAAGCCCAGACTGCCATCAGCCTCTACACTTCCCTCGTGTAAGAGAAGCCTTGTGCTTACAGAAAGTACTCCACAGCCACTGGCATCAGAATCTTCTGAGGAGCTTATTATAATTATAGATCCCCCTCCACCTGCTGCCCCAATGTGGGCTTCCTGAGTCAGAACCTCTGAGGGTTTGAAACCACTTCTGTAGGGGATCAAAGATTTTAAGTGTCTCGCATTTCGCCCTAATGTCTGCTCTCTCTACTCTAGCCCAGGACCAACTATATAAGAACTGCGACAAGAGCTGTGAAAATCTGTATTCTTACTGTTTTGAATAAGTAATACATTCACATGGCTCAAAAATCAAAATGATTTAAAATGATATACATTGTGAAATGTCACTCATTCCTGTCCCATTTACTCTGTTCCCCCTAATATCTCAACAGGGAGTAACTATTAGTCGTTTCTTGTGTATCTTCCATTAGTTCTTCAAGCAAATACAAATATGTGTTCTAATTTTCTCCCTTTTGTACACAAGGTAGCACTCTATATATGAGAGGTCTTCGAAAAGTCTGTGGAAAGATTAATATTCTTTTAATTCCATTTCCCATGAACTTTTTGAAGTACCTTTGTACATTGTTATATACCTTGCCTAAAAATTTTTTAATATACTCTAGAGATCTTTTTGCCCCCATATATAAAAAGCATCCTCATTAAACAAAATAGCTACATAATATTCCATTGTGTGGATGCGCCAATTTCTTTAAGCCTGTACTGATAGCCAGTTGGGTTATTTCTAGTCTTGTGCTCTTGGAGATAATGTGGCAATGAATAACTATATATGCATGTTATTTCATAACTGCAAGATAAATTCCCAGAATAGGATTTCTGGGTCAAAGGTTAAAGCATTTGCTATTTTGCTTTTTCGGGGTGAGCCATTTTGCAACCCCATCAGCAACATCACAGCATTTTAGCTGGTGTCCTTTCTAATATATAGGCGGTAGATCTTTACCCAGTTAGACTCAACACCCCCCTTAGTGTCCTGATGTAAAATTCTGAGACAATATAACCTGCTCAAAGTCAGAATTTTTAAAAAATTCAATATGATGACTTATTTGGTAATATCAAAAAAAAATAGAAGAAATTTATAATAAAAGGATGTATTTTACTATGTGAAATGTTCATGCAAGATTAACTGCAAGATGTAATGAAGTCATTAGTGCTTGTGCCTATGTACAGACTGACTATGGATGCCACACCCCAAATGCAGACTGATACAGCTGTGCTGTGTGAGTCTGGACCTATGAGCGTGGCTGCTATTGAAGAAGTGGTTTTTCAAAATGAAAACAAACAAAACAAACAAACAAAAAACCACAACCAACCAACCAAAAACCTCTTGGTAACGTTCTGGACAAAACAGAAGACAACCTTCTCTTTATTTACACAGTAGTTCCATTCCTGAAAAATTCAGTGTTTATTAAAACCATGCAAAAACTCCTTTGTATGTATAATTAAAATGGATTTAAGTTCTAGATTCAGATGGTTATAAGTGATTTTTTTCTACCTGTATGTCTAGCGAGACATTTAAAAGTCCTGTGGGACAAACAACAATTCCTCCTTGTGTGGGAGTGTCCTGCTCCATCCACTAAATACCAGTAGTACCCCCAAGGCGTTATGACAAACGAAAAAGTCCCAACTGTTCAAAATGCCTTCAGGGGCAATGCCATCTCCTGCCCTGAGAAATGCTGCTCTGGGGTCTCCTCTGATATCCATCCCACACATCAGGACCAGGTGAATGTTTCTAAAACGTTCAGTTCTGTTTCATTATCTTCACCTCCGTCAAACACCACCAGCAGCTCCTTCTTGCAGGACTAAATACAGCATCCTCAGCCAGATGGGACAGAGTGAGCAGGTCTGCCAATGAAAGCTTCATTTGGTTAGATTCAGTGCTTCAGCTGAGAGGTGGGTGTTGAAATACATGCTTTGGGGTGAAAATGGCAAGTGGAATCCAATGTTCTCATGCTGCATTTGGCATATTAGAAGGTGCTCCTTGTTCCTCAGCCTGATGTGGCTGCAGGAACCACTGGCTCAAAGTCAGGAGACCCTCCATTAGTTGATTTTGTGTATAAGTGGCTAAACCTTTCTGAGCCTCATTGTCCTCCTCTGTTAAATAAGAATATGAAGGTACTTCAAAAAGTTCTTGGAAAAATAGAATTAAAAGGTAATATGAATCTTTCCATGAACTTTTTGAGGTATCTTTGTATGGGACCCCTTTCAGCACTGATTTTTGTGATTCTGGAGGGAATGATAGAGTGCGTAAGTGGTAGGACCCCAAATCTTTTTGACACTTTGTCCATGAACTTTTTGAGGTATCTTTGTATGGGACCCCTTTCAGCACTGATTTTTATGATTCTGGAGGGAATGATAGAGTGCGTAAGTGGTAGGACCC
This sequence comes from Galeopterus variegatus, assembly GCF_000696425.1. Taxonomy (NCBI): domain Eukaryota; kingdom Metazoa; phylum Chordata; class Mammalia; order Dermoptera; family Cynocephalidae; genus Galeopterus; species Galeopterus variegatus. The sequence continues at coordinate 25,847 of NW_007735921.1, forward strand.
CAAATCTTTTTGACACTTTGAGTTCTGAACTTAATAGTATCAGATAGTTTAAATATTTTTATTTTTGAGATAGTAGAAATGCTTAGTGGGGTCCATCTTTAATGTAACGTGCATAATGTTCTGCTTAAGATGGTCTGTGTGTAATAGTTACAAATGCTCAGGATGCTATCCTCCTTCCTTGTTACTCTCTACTTGCCCCGAAACAACTGCGAAGCTCACCTGTGTCAGACTGGCAGCGCACAATGACTTCATTATAAAATGTTTGCATGACCTTAATAAAGTGGCCCTCAATATAGTCCAGCAGTCAAGTGGTTGTTTAAATATGATTAAGCTGTATTATTTTTCTGTGCCTCAATTTTCCCGTCAGCTAATAGGTATAACAATAGTTTGAATGTCATGGGTACTTTTTCTTTCCTCGTCAAAATGTCTAATTTTGCATCTATCATTACGGCATTTGGAATGAAGCCTGTCTTCCTCCTAGTGTATAACTTCATGAGGGCTGGTCGCCTGATTTGTTCATCACTGGCTCCCAGCACATCCTGCTGTGCCCATAACACAGAAGATGCTTGACAGCTATTGACCGGATTCACAAGTGAACACACGGAAGGCCATTATTGTGGAGGTACCATGCAGGTAACTGATGAAGCCTGAATAATAAGGGCTAGTATGCACTCACTCACACGTTCGCTCACTCATGTATTCATTTGGAAAGAAGGCTCCTGTGTTCTGATGGGAAAATTAATTTTCTTCCAGTCTTCCATCTGAGCGTTACAACCACCCGGACCACTTGCCTCGGGGTCGGGCCGCGCTTGGCTCGGTTTGGGAAGGGCTGGCGCGCTTCCATAGGCGGGAAGTCCTGTGTGTAATAGTTACAAATGCTCAGGATGCTATCCTTCTTCCTTGTTACTCTACTTGCCCCGAAACAACTGCGAAGCTCACCTGTGTCAGACTGGCAGCGCACAATGACTTCATTATAAAATGTTTGCATGACCTTAATAAAGTGGCCCTCAATATAGTCCAGCAGTCAAGTGGTTGTTTAAATATGATTAAGCTGTATTATTTTTCTGTGCCTCAATTTTCCCGTCAGCTAATAGGTATAACAATAGTTTGAATGTCATGGGTACTTTTTCTTTCCTTGTCAAAATGTATAATTTTGCATCTATCATTACGGCATTTGGAATGAAGCCTGTCTTCCTCCTAGTGTATAACTTCATGAGGGCTGGTCGCCTGATTTGTTCATCACTGGCTCCCAGCACGTCCTGCTGTGCCCATAACACAGAAGATGCTTGACAGCTATTGACCGGATTCACAAGTGAACACATGGAAGGCCATTATTGTGGAGGTACCATGCAGGTAACTGATGAAGCCTGAATAATAAGGGCTAGTATGCACTCACTCACACGTTCGCTCACTCATGTATTCATTTGGAAAGAAGGCTCCTGTGTTCTGATGAGAAAATTAATTTTCTTCCAGTCTTCCATCTGAGCGTCACAACCACCCGGACCACTTGCCCCGGGGTCGGGCCGCGCTTGGCTCGGTTTGGGAAGGGCTGGCGCGCTTCCATAGGCGGGAAGTGTGCACAGAAGCGGAGAATTCATTATAATCAGCCAGTCATCCGTGGAGATAGTAGACACTGCCCACGGGCGGGGTGCACCTGGCGCTCCCCCGGTGGGGCCCGTCCCTTGCGCTGCGCCCGGAGGCGGAAGCGCGAGTGCCCAGAACCCACGGAAGCCTGTGGTCTGCCCGCTCTCGGAAAAAGCACCAATAGCCCTCGGCAGTCCTTCTGCCCTCGCAGTCAACTCTGAGATCAAACCCAACACCTACTGGGGCCACTTTTCCCGGGGACTTCTGGGCAGGAGAACCGGCCTGGATCCTAGCCCGTTACCAGCCGGCAGAAGCTGGAGCCCACCCTTACTTCTCTGTAACTTGAGGGTGCTGAGGCCGAGGCCGAGTGACAGGTCAGAACGCAAAACCCCTGTTGCAGAAAGGCGTGCGGATAAGGAGAGCCCAGGCAGCGGGCGCGCGGCTCGTCGGGTCACCGGAGTTGCGCTTGGCCGGCCGAGGATGACTCAGCCTCACTCGCGTCGATCTTTACCGCCAGCCCGCGCGAGGGGTCCACAAAGTTCCCAGTCACACCCCAGAGCTCACGCGGGGGTGAGGAGCTCAGAAAGCCGGTCCCAAGGTGTGGGCTGCGGCGAGAGGCCGCGGGGAAGCCTGGACCCCCGGTGCCCAAGGGTTTCCCCGACTTCCCTTCACCTCGCACGTCCGCTGCGGGCAGCCAGAAAGCGCCTCCGCCGGCGCTCGGCTGCCTCCTGCCCCGTGGCATGGATGCCAGAGAGGGGAGCAGGTGACCCCAGGCTCGGGTCGCCCCCGGTCAGGGTGGCCTCGGCGCCGCATTTGCTTCCTCTTCCAGCCCTGACACCCTGGCCAGCGCCACTCGCCGCAGGCGTGCGGGCCCCGGGCCGCAGCCAGTTAGAGCGCCAGCTGCTCG
>NW_007735921.1:29337-33721 GCF_000696425.1 Galeopterus variegatus
CCGCTCCGCGCTGCTCCCCGCGGCCGCTCTGGTCGCCGCCGGCGCGTCGCAGGGAGCCCAGCATGGCCGGGCCGGGCTCGCAGCGCCGCGCGTCCCGGGGGGCCTCCGCGCTCCTTGCCGCCGCGCTTCTCTACGCCGCGCTGGGGGACGTGGTGCGCTCGGAGCAGCAGATCCCGCTCTCTGTGTAAGTGCCGGGTCGTGCGACGCCTGGGGAGGGGACCCGGCCGCCCGCGACACACTGTGCCCAAGTTTGGTCGTCTGCAGGTGCGGCTGGGCAGGACCTGCCGCGGGCGTCGGCCTCGCCTCTAGCACCTGTCTTCCTGGACCAGTGTGGGTCGGGCGGCGAGGCCGGGGTGGGATCTTCTTGCCCCTTCCCTCGGATTGGGGAGTGAGACCTGGAGAGGCTCAGCTCAAGTGACAGTACCAACTTTGCAGCCTGTTTACCTAAAGCAACTTCCATGGGCCGTTTAATTTACCCCCCTCTTCTTTTTGTGGGGGGCGGGGGTGGATTTCTTCCGACTAGTGTTTGCCGCCAGGTGATGCCCAATTTGGGTGGTCGAGTGTGAGGAAATCATTCCAATGAAACCCAGTGGTCTTTCCAGAGAGCCGGCCAGACTTTGCGCATTCTGAACTGTGTGACCCCCCTCGGACCCCCTTCCGCGCTGCACTCTGCAGTTTGGCGCTAGCAGTTTCTACCACAGCGCTTTTTCTCTTTCTCTTTTCTTTTCTTTAATATTATATCGCCCCGGTCCTTCAGCCACAGCCCCATGTGTGCGTGTGCGTGTGTGTGGACTGTGACACGGGTGTGACATTTCTTCCTGTGCCCTTTCTCCCTGTAGGGTGAAGCTCTGGGCCTCGGCTTTTGGTGGGGAGATAAAATCCATTGCTGCTAAGTACTCGGGCTCCCAGCTTCTGCAAAAGGTAAGGTTTCTGTGGTGGCAGGAAGTGATGATTTTTTTCCAGCACAGAAAATGGAGGCAGATTTAGTTTTCCAAACAAACGTGAGCCCCGAGCAGCATCAGTTATCAGAGGAGTCTCTGATCCCCCGGTTTCTTGGCATTGTACTGTGCAGTGACTTCTCCCTACCAACCGGTTATTTTTAGATGACACTTGATTCTAAACACAAAGAAAAGCTGGATACTCACTCTCACTGCCCTGGCTGGGGCTCGGAAACAGTGTTTTTGCATGGCTCTCCTCACAGTGTCGGTATTGCTGTTTCAGTGTGCGAGCAGATGCTCCTCCGGCCAAAAAATGCTAACTTCATTCAAGGGGTAGACTCAGTGCCTATTCTATGATGCCTTTCACCTTGCACTGGAGGCGTGGGGTTCAGTGTATCAGAGAAAAACGCTGCACTATTGTTTGTCATCCCCGGACTTGTACAATCCCATTATTCCCCAATCATCCAGACCCAGGGCTGGGATGCATTACATCATTACAGATAAGGAGAATGAATGTGGTTATCTTTCCACTCAGCTGCACTGCCGGGTAATAACCTATGAGAGTAGTCCACAAACTTAAGAAATTGGTCTTCCTCCGTATAATTCTGGAGAGTAATGAGAATGCAGAATTGATTATTAGGCTTTTATCAGAAGCTGCATCAATTTTAATTCAAACAGGGAGCATTATGCTTAAAATTACATTGTGAGATATATGGTCCTTCGTTCTCCCCTCCACAAATTAAAGAGAGAGAGAAAAAAAGCAGGTTGGGAAAGAGAAATTAGAGGGGCTAAAAAATTTCCACGTTAGCAAATCAACAGGATTAATCAAAATATTCTCATGATGATAGAAAATAAATTTGGCCTTTACAGGATAATTCTCTGAAAATGGGTACAAACAGCTTAAATTGTTAAGTTAACTTTTAAGCATTTTTAAATGTGTTTTTTTGGCCAATGTACCATATGTGTTATGCATGCTGCCTGGTAACCAAGTACGTATTTTATTTATGGCATTCCACTTCAGAGAGTAGCATTTTTGGGGACATTATATGAAACAGTTTGTCATATGAAATCCAAATATCATAATAAAGCATCAGCCCACAATGGAATGACTGAAATTATTCTAGCTTAAAAATTGCCAGTGGCTATATTCCTTGAAACCATGGAAAGATTTTTTGCTGAACTCTGTTGTTTGGGAAGGAGTTCATTGAATATAGGCATTTGATAAAACTTAAGGCTACAATATGCCTTTATGAAAGGTGACAATTCACATACCTGTGACCAACCTCAGAGTTTATAGAAACTGCTTCTTTCCCTGGTATTCTTTTAATCTGGACCAGTCCATACTCTGCTTTGGTATTGTACCTGCTTGTCATGTTTTATGTGAAGAGTTCTGGACTGTGGCATTGCCTGTGTATTTTCCTTATTTTTTTAAAAGAAGAGAACATTTTGTATAACTTTAAAGAAATATTTCTCATCTGCATGTTGCAGTTGTAGCAACTCTGAAAGAATGCCTTCAGCGTCTGTGAATGATTTTTTGGTTGTGCTTATATATCTTCTATCTCACATTTTGCAGGAGCTCATGAAATGTGTTTTTTCCTTCTCTCTGAAGTTAACACACACACACACATATACACACACATACTGCACAAAACCCCATCAACCCTATTATTGGCTAGTCTATAACAGCAAATTGGAAACAGCTAAAATGCTTCTGTTACCTTCTCATCAGCATCCTTTCTGATATTGAATTCACTAGCTTTGCTTTGCTTTTGTTGTATTTGCAGCTTGACAATTGTGTAATTATTTCCAGCTGTTTATGGCTTTGTTGTCATTTCTTGCTGCTGCCTAGCATTTTGTAATCTGATGTGAGGGGAAGGTGAGGTGTTGCTTGGCATTAGGTTCCAGGGTGGGTATCCGCTGTAGCATTTGGATCACAATCATGTACTGTGGGGGTCCTGAAATACCCATTGCTTTGGGTTGCTTGGCAAGGACTTTCGTGAGTGATGGAAAGGGCATATTAGACAACTTGGGAGTATTTTTGCAGAAATCTTTTGGCCATCTTGATCCATCGCCCCCCAAATGTGACTGTATTCTTGAAATTAGCGAAGAACATTGGTTTAGAGAGTTGAGAGTGTGAATGGGAAAATATCTTAAGGTGCTTAGAGTGTGGGAGGCATAATATAATTTGGAAAAGCAAGGAGACAGTTGCCTCTCTGTTATTTATTTTTCAAATTTCTGGCCATTTACTGAGACATTACTCTTCTTTTTTTTTTTTTTTTTTTGACCGGTAAGGGGATTGCAACCCTCGGCTCGGTGTGGTCCACACCACGCTCAGCCAGTGAGCGCACTGGCCATCCCTATATAGGATCCGAACCTGCGGCCTTGTCGCTTCCAGTGCCGCACTCTCCCGAGTGAGCCACAGGGCCGGCCCCTGAGGAATTACTCTTCTAATCATCACGTTTATCCATCACATTTCTGTGTCCTTAACAATTAAGATGCTTTCAAAATGAGTTAGAAAACTTGGTTGGAAAATGCGTTAATACAATATTAAGGGAACTCAAAGGTGACAATATTATGTTGCATAATAGATTGTAATTGAACTTTTAAGGCATGGACATTTAAACTTGATTTTCAGTTAATTAAGATACTGTATACCACTGTATGATTTTATGTATTTTATGTAGTTTCTGTAATTGACACTTGATGTTGTGAATTGATGTAATATGTTCATTTTTCAAATGTGAGTTTAGTAATTTTTGCACTAAGGCATAAACTTTGCAAAGTAGTTATTGTGAATATAAGTTAAATAATAATTGGCCATCTATTTTAAGGTATTTGGAGACTGGGAAAACTGCCATTTTGGTAACATGTTTTTATAAGGTAATATAATTTGAGGTAGCAGCATTATTACTGACTTCATCAATGTGAGCACAAACATTTAACAATGTACCTCATTGTCATGGCTTCAGAAAGGAGAATATTTTATCAATTGTTTCTGTGTTTGATACCAGGGCTTTCACTACTTTAGCTTATGATAATTAGGTATTCAATGCCAGACTTTTCCTATGTTTTCTTCTTTTTGTCTTTGCTGAGCACAAGAATAGCAGCATATTCATTCCTTATAAAGAGGATATTTTTGACTTTATAAAATGCAGTAAGCCATGTTTTAGCAAAGTTTTGTCTTTTCAGTACAGAATGGAAGATTGTGGGTCTTGTAGGTTGGAGCTGGAGTTTATCTTGAGAGGTTTTGCTGTTGTTAAAGAATAGCAGGCCCCTGGAAGGAAAGTGCTGGTGTGTATGCTCTCTTCCTTAGCTGGCAGATACTGCAGGGGTTTCCATTCATTTCAACTCCTAATTAACTTTCCTATTTGACATATTCATGGCAGTGTTTAGCTGCTTCTATCTTGCTTCATTTTCCCCAAAGAATGCACATCGTTCTTTTGGGG
>NW_007735921.1:34260-45776 GCF_000696425.1 Galeopterus variegatus
GGGGAGGCGTAGTTTCAGTACCTCTATATTTTGGGATTCAGTGAGACACATTTCAGTAGGTCTGGGAACTTAAGCTGTAAACTCCTGGGCTCCACACCTTTAACATCCACAATGAAAGACATTCCACTGGCGTGATTCTTATCTCATCCTCCATAGGGAGAATTCCGTTGGAGCTGGGTTGTTCATTCTATTCAGACCTTCATTCAGGGAATGAATGTTCATGGGAATGAGGGGTTCCAATTACATTTTCCAGAATCGTGATGATAAATATACAGCGGAAATACAGGTAATGTGTGTCTGCCATTAACGCTAGAAAAGAATTGACATTTACCTCGGACGCCTCGTTCAGCACTTACCAAGCATGCACTTCTTGGAATGTACAATCAGGTTTTTGAGTTATCAACTATTTATTGAGAGAGTGGCTTTAATACATAGACGTGATGTGTCTTCCACAGGACAGAGTCAGCAAAGTAAAAGGTTGGTTCTTTAAGCCATTTTTATAATTATGACTTTTCATCAATGTGGAAATCGATGGACTTTTAAATAATTAAATAGGAGTATTAGCTTATCAGGAACTGGGTAGCAGTACTTTGCTGCCTGTAGGAAGCCTGACACTCTACTGATTGCTTTGATGGGGGAGGCGCTATTTCTCCGAACATTTTTGTCGAATAAACAGTTTACTTGTCATACCAAAAGATAAATGCGTTCAGCTTAGTCTGCTGATGCTTTAATTCATGGCATCACTTCAAATTACTGGACTTTCCCCCCAGCAGATTATTTTTAAAAGCCTTGAAATCTCTGAACTGACAGTTTTCAATCTTTCAGGGCAGTTTACTGGTCTCATTAGTCCCATCACCGGCACATTTAGCAGAGCAGGGTAGACCAGTGAGCATTCAGCTTGCGCACCTTACTCATACATCTGATTACACTTGTGAACTCACACTTGGTTACTTGCTAAGGTTTTGTCTGAGCCTCTTTTGTTCATTGTTCCTTTTTCTTTTTTTTTCTTCTTTTTCTCTTTCTTTAAAGTTCTTTTCTGTCAGATATATTTCTACTTTGCTTTTGCTCTCATTAGGAGCTACTGAAGCCTGTGTTGCTCAGGAGATTGACAGATGCTAATCAAAACTAAGGGAAAATGAAAATATAGACATGGTTTTCTGGTTAGAGGCATATTCAGATTTTTATACCAATGTGGTTATAATTTTGATCAATTAGTACAGCGATCTCATGCTGATTTTAATCAGTTAATTAATTAATCCTAATACTAGTGTGATTTTAGGAAAACACATGAATACCAAACCACCTCGTAATGATGAAATCTGTCCAGTATGGGTAAGCACAATTAGTATTTCCAGTTTTGGGTAAAGACGTAGCTATGTATCAGAAGGACCAGGTGTTTTGTTTTCCCAGTTTGAAACACATATCCACAGAAGTGCAACTTTGGGATTTTAGCCTTTTTCAGTCTCTGATCCTCACTTGGTGTTTAGTACTCCCACTTACGTTGATCAATAAACAGCCTGGTATGTTGGGCTTACTTAAAGAAGCGAGCATTCTCACCCAGAATCCTTTGTTTCAGAATCCTATGCCATTAATCCAGATTTGCCATCGTAAATGCCAACATAACTGGTATGTTGGGCTTACTTAAAGAAGCGAGCATTCTCACCCAGAATCCTTTGTTTCAGAATTCTATGCCATTAATCCAGATTTGCCATCGTAAATGCCAACATAAGAGCTTTTTCTTTATCCAAGCAATGTTATAAAATGCCAGCCTATGAATTAGCACATGGAATTTTTTCCCCTTTTAGTGTAATTTTTATACAAGAAACATAATGGCCTATGTTTCATCTCGAGTGACTGCAGTGAAGCTTTTGAAAAGTTCCTAATGTCAGGCTTCTGGCAACACTGATAGAATCTTTATCAGTCCTCTTTGGTCCATTAAACACAACTTAGCTTCTCCTTTAGGGGAAGAAAATGACGTAGTGAGGAAGGGGGGGTGCTCAATTTCTTGTGATTTTAATGAGTATTTAGTGACCGGCAGATTCTATCTGAGGGTGTTGCTCCTGAAATGTAAAGCCGGACTCAAACATCCCTCTTTAATGCAGTCCACTGGCTTGTGCTGCAACTTGCTCTTGGCACATCAGGCATTTGTATAGCTGGTGTGTTACAGGAGACTTTTATATGTGTAGCCAGCTTGTTTAGTTTTTAGAAGAAAGTTATTTTACAAATACAACTTTGAAGAGAGTCTAGTACATTTCTAATAAATGGTCAACATTTCAATTTCCATATGCTTTGAACAACACTCCTTGGGTGCTTGTTCGAAGGCTGTTTAAATAAGACATTAAATGTGTAAGGTGTATTAAATTTATATGTTGCATAGCTTCCTGGTTACCCAAATCTAGATTATGAAAATAAACAACTCAGAAGCCAAATGATGAGTGCGCATTTCAGGGCCATATTGAAAAGGAGTGCATTGTCTCCTGACAAGAAATAGATGGCCATTTCGTCACTTTGTGCACTCTAGAGTATTTATCTTGGCACCATGTGTTGAAAAGCAGTAGCTGCTCAAGGTTAAAAGAGCTGTTATCCATGTAAATGATCTGGACAGGCAAGTTGGGCAGGGCGGTAAATGCTGTGGGTTCACAAAACAGGTTTCTGATTATCCATTTTAGGTGAAACAACTGCCAGTCGATACTCGGAGCTTGTATATGTTGTTACCATTATACTTATTAAGTTTGTGTGTGTGTGTGCCCGTGCCAATAAAAATGGATGCTGCTCATCACAGAATGTGCCAGATGCTTCCTGCTGATGGGAAGCCTGTTCTTGTCCTCCTGAGCTGCTAGAGGCTGGCTTGAGAGAGTGAACAGGGTGCTAGGACAGCACCGAGTCACCCAGCCCACTAGGCATGGATTTGTGCAGCACCTGGGATTTGTAGGCAGCTGGAATCTGAGGACCTGCTGAGACAAGGACCAGCTACACAATTTGCAGGGCCCAGTGGAAAATGTGGAACCCCCATCAGAAAATTATTAAGTTTCAATATAGTAACAGCAGAGCATTAAGCCAAATATGGGACCTGCTGGGCCTTGGCTAAGACCCCTGGGGACAGGCTGTGCTCATTCTGGCTTTCTCTTTTTCCAGCTAGGTAGCTCGTCCTCTCAGCGCATTCAGTCCAGGAGGCTTCTTTTGCCTACCTTTGTTCCATCTGTAATGAAATCATTTTCTTGTTTTATGAGCTACATAGTAATACGTCGGGAGTTTGGAGCATTTTCAGAGATGGATGTCTTTGGAGATGGTGTGTTGTTAAAGGCCTAGGAATGGTGCCATTTTCTTTTCTGTATGCATTTCCTGAGTAGCCTTGGGTAAATAGCTTAATCTAATAGTAAAAACAGGTAGCATTCACTCTGCAGTTTCTGCATTCTAGGTACTATGATAAGCACTTTACATATGTCTCCTGTTAAATTCTCCCAACAAGCTAATGAGCCAAGGACTGCCATTCACCCCATTTTACAGATTTAGAAATTGAGGCTCGTAGAAGTTAAGCAGCTCCCCAAATGACTGGGCTAGGCTTTTGGAGTCTGCATATCAGGCTACAGTGCTACATTCCCTCATCTTTGTATGATCTTTTTTTTTTTTTTTTCCTTTTTGTCTTTTTTCGTGACCGGCAACGGGATCGCAACCCTTGGTGTTGCGCCTGCACCGTACTCAACCAGTGAGCGGACCGGTCTCCATATGGGACCCGAACCCTCAGCGGGAGCGCCGCCGCACTCCCAAGCGCTGCACTCTACTGAGTGCGCCACCGGGCTGTCCCTCTTGTATGATCTTTTTTGACCTCAGTTCCTATGTGAAAAAAATGTGAATAATACCTGCATTTCTCTATCTCACATGTGTTTGGGAAGATTAAATGAGATAACATCTGGGAAATTGATGCAGAAACAATTAAAGCCAGGGATAACAGCTCAGAGGACATGGTCTTGGAATGAGATAGTCTTTGATTTGAGTCCCAGATCTGCCATTTCTTAGCTGGGTCACCTTGTAGTTTTACATTTCCCAACCTGTACTCTTAAATGGAAGAAACCAATACCTTCTATCTTTCAGGCTGTGATGAAGATTAAATGAAATAAAACAACAAAGCACTTAGCACAGTGCCTGGCACATCAAAGCCTCCTGCCAGCAAGTTGCTGTGGCCATTATTAGTCTCAATGCACAAATAAAAGCTCTTCAGTAACCTTCATTGAGCATCTATGGAGCCTAGACCCGTATGTTCATGTGGACGTAGTGAGTGAGCAAGTGAGTGAGTGCCAGGTGTTGGTAAGTAGGAAGGTCATCCCCACCTGGTACCTGCAGAAGAGCCAAATAGCTCAGAGCAGCAGGAGGGCTGCAGAGGTCCCTGCCTCTGTCGGGTTGTGCACTCTTGCTCTTGCGGTCAGTTCCACTCTCCCTGAGGGTGAGGGAAGATGCCCAGGGGAATCTGTCACCTGGTGAATTGGGGTTCTTACCTCCTCCCTCGCTTGTCCTGCCACCTGGGCAGTGGGACAGGCTGAGGAAATGGCCACATCTGCCCCACAGCCCAGAGGCCCTTAAGCTGCAGAAGTGCCCAGCACATCCAGCTATCTGCCCTGTTGTGGGAGGGCATTCAGAAGCTGGCTGTGGACACTTCTTACTCCAGATGCCCTCTTGGACAGCATTCCAGGCATTTCCTACTGGGAGAATTCTCCCTGCTAGGCCGTGGAGAACTCTAGACTTCTCCCAGTGGCTTCCTGGGGAGTGATGCTGGAGACCAGCTGCAGGATAAGGCACCTCATGGTGCAGGCCAGTCTTTCCTCCAGTCAGGGGCAGGGAGGTGAAGTGGTATGTGGGGACTGCCATCTGTCACCAACCCACAGGAGACAACGAAGGGCACCCTGTGTTCTTTGGCTGTTTCCCGCTAGCCCTGCCCGCCTCTTCGGCACTTCCTTGACATGTTCTGTTGTTGTGTTTTGGCGTTGAGCATCTGCAGTCCTATGCTGGTCTCCTACAAGATGGTGAATGAGTGAAACTTGCCATCCCTCTTTGTGTAAACATAGGTAGCAACCCTTTGAAATCATGGGGGTAGTTTTTTTGCTATAGTAGCTGCATAACTTTAAAAAATTATTTGTGCATAAAGCCATCATAATCAGCACTGAAAGTCAATAAGAAGTCAGTGACGAAAATAAATGTACTTAAGCTTTGGTGGTTCCGTGTGGGACAGTAGTTCAGAAAAGTGCCCAAGAGCTGTTTGTGCCCACAAATGTTGCAGAACTACAGAGTCTGACTGCCCTGGTGGCTTCCCCAAATCTACCAAGGTCATAACTGGCTCACGTAAACAGGAGAGTGTTGACTGGGGCTGGAGAGGAAGGAAATGCTTGTTAGTATGAGTTGAGCATCATCTGTATTAAAGCAGCTAATGTAAGACATCTGATCTGGTCCTTACTCCCACTGGGAGATTGCTCATATTATCTGCCTCCCATAGGTAGGGCCTGAGGCTGGGGGAGGTGGGACTCGATTCAGGTTTGTCTGGAGCCCCACGCCCCTGATTCTTCTGGAGCATATTCCTGCTGTGTGGGCTGATCCCACCTCAGCTGGGGCTGGAGTTACATCTGCAGGACCTGTAGCAAGATGGGCAGGGCCAAGGTGGGTTGGGATGTCAATGCCCTCACTGTTTTCTTTCCTCCAGATGCCTTGTACTTAGATTGGGTTTCAAGATGTGTGCTCTTCTGGCAGCAAAGAGCAGCTTTGTGAGCTGCTGGGGCTCCAGAAGCTAGCGTGGGCTTGTGCCTGCCGTGGGACAAGAACAGTTCCGAAAGGAGACTGGTCAGGGCTGATTGGTGGGCCCCTGGTTGGCAGGGGACAGGTGGTATCAGGTAGCCTCAATAATTCCCAGGCAGGAAGGTGGAAATGCCAGGGGAGAGAGTGACCTTGTGGAATTCCTGACCAAGATTCAATCGCAGCTTCATCACGAGGACTCAACTCTCTGCAGAAACCAGGGAGCATTTTCCCCTTGTGTTTTCCCTGAAAAGTCAAACCTGCTGTTCATCTGTTTGCTTAGGTCGCTGAATATATCGAGTGTGTGCATCCTACACGTGATGATTTGACTTATTTTCCTGAGACTTTGGTGTTGTGTTGTGCTAACGTTAAAATGGAATGAAAGGAATAATTGGCCTGTGGAATTCCTGAGTCTGGACCCTCCCATGCTGTAAACTTGACCCTCCCTTTTTTTCCTAATTTTCTGATGGCTGCTAAGTCTCGGCTAGCTCCCAGGAGAGAAGCAAATGTCTGGTTTTAGAAGGATCTAGATTTCTATTACAGTGAGCTATGTACAGCTGAAAAGAGATTTTTAAAAAAGAGTGTGGGCTTTGGGGTTGAATTCTGCTTTGCCAATTGCTAACTTTACTTCCCTGGGCCTTGGTTTGCTCATTGATAAAATGGAACAAATAATAAAAGTACCTGTGTTGTAGAGCTTTGGAGAGGATTAAATGATAAAATGCATAAGAAGTCATTTAGAACAATGTGTGGCACAGGGGAAGCCTTAGTTCTCTGGCCACTCCGTTATTTATACTGTCCTGCTTCATTATTAATGAACAAGAGACACTCTTGGAATTTTTGTCACTTTGATCCCATGATGAGTTCATAAAATTAAGGCGATGTATGTCATGCACGTTTAATGTGACAAACAAAAGCATCTATTATGTCCCCAGGTAGGTAGGTGGATTTCTTTTTGGCTTTCTTTCCCAGATCCTCCTAATCTTGTCCCTTGCACAGTAGAGGTGGGCAGTTGTGGGATTAAAGTTTGCTCTTGCTATAACATTGTACTATAATTTGCAAAACAAAGTGAAAGTTAGAAATACGGAGCAGGCATCTGGTTCTTTGTGTCTGTACTATCCATAGTACCTTTTCCATTGTGCTTTGTTGAGGCAGAGGCGGAAAAATATTGTGAAAAGAACAATAGGTGTCGGAAACAGTAAATTCACTAGATGCAGGTAATCTTCGGCTGCGGGTCATAACATACAGCTTTAACTCTCAGCCTCCTACTGGCTTCCATTATTAGTGAAATGTCCATTACTGCAGTGTGACTGCATCATGTGCAAACAGCTCAATGGGCATGGACTTTTGTCCCACTGATATAAATGATAGTCATTTGCTTCTGGGATGGTAATGTTGAAGTTTGAATATTCTTTCTTCTTGGCTTTGGCTGGGGCCCCTGTTGGAATGCTATTGTAATTTGCTTTTATAATACAGAACTTGCACACCGACTCAGATGGCATACTTCAGGTGAGTCACTATCAGGCAACCAGTAAAGGATGTTTGTGTGCATATATGCGTGCACGTGTGAATGTCTTATAGACATGGGCCGTTTCCTTTTGTTAATAAATGCTGGTAACTGATTTAAAATCCAAGGGTCTGTGGCCAAGTTTGAGTATTTCAGAACATCAGGAGTCACCTGGTCAACCTGGAATAAGATGTAATAATCCTCTCAGGAGAGGATTCACGGCTCACTAATCTTTTGAAAAAAGGCAATGATACACATTTCCCAGAACAGGAATTTCAGAATTGTGGAGCCATAGCTGGATTTTCTACTTGAACAGCAAGGGTTTCAGTTTTTTGCTTAAAACAAGGGCCATATGAATAGAAAAAATATATAGGTGTAGAAAGAAATCAGAGGATTGACTTTTAAAAATCTACTTTTAAGAGAGGGGCTTGGTCTTGGGAAGGCAGAATTGTGCAGAGTTGAGAGTCTGAATCTGAGTCAGGCCATTCTGGATTGAATCCAGGTGCTACTGTTGACTAGTCAAATGACCTTGACAAGTCAGTCGCTGAGCCTCAGTGTTCTTATCTATTGAATGGGCACAGTGGCACTGACTTCTAGAGTGGAATTGAGAGGCCCAAATGGGAAGATGCATGAAGGATGCTTAGCAACAAGGCTCACACTGTTTAAAAAAGGTGGACTACTGTTGCGTTGTTGTTATTATTATTAGTATTTGCAAGGAGTTGCTTCCATATACTGGGACATATGGGCTGCAGTTTGTCTACTGGGGGCAGTTAACTGGAAGCCGTGGTTGGAGACCTCCACCAAAGCTTCCCATGACTGAGCCCTACAAGGGCTTCTTAGGAAGTAGTAATAAGTGCTTTGTTTGTATTTTGTGCCTTGTGCTTAATTTATAATATATCATCTAATTTCTCACAACCACCTCTGAAGTCAGTTCTATTATCAACTCCATTTTAGAAATGCAGAAACTGAGACAGAGAATGTAAATTTGCCCACGGCTCCACAGCTCCAAGGGGCACAGGCAAGCTTTGAGCCTGGGTCCTGTGTATGCCAGTTCAGGTGGGGTGGGGTCAGAGGAGAGAGAGGCAGTTGAGTATTTCTCAGGATCAGCCATCTGGATTGGCTCATTGGGGGGTGTGGTGGGAACTTCTTCCCTGCCCTTTCTTTTCCCCAGTGGAATTCTTAATCTTATTGCTTGGGTGCACTGCCATGTGCTTTCATAGGAGAGAATTTAAAAGGGCCAAGAGCTGAAATGAGGGGAGGGCCCACTGAGCCCTGTAGCTTTCCACATAGTTCTCCTGTTTCCTGTGATAAAATGATGCGGCTTGTCTTTTGGTTTCCTTTGAGGGTCACTTCTCCCCTCAAGAGGTCTGACTCCTAAGAAGAGTTTCTGAGAATCTAATTGGATTGGGTTACATTTTCCTTTGTGTATAATGGGTTATGGTAAGGGATGATAGTGTGGAAGAGCCAGTCGCACTCTAGGATCCTGGGACCCGACAGATCTGGCTCTGAGATCCAACCAGATCCTTCTTAGCTTCTCTTTGGGGCCCCAGGTTCCCCACCTGTAAAGTGGGGTCATGGTGAGGATTAGGCATAGAGGCATGTAACAGGAAATGCCCAGTCAATTTTAGCTCCTCGATTTGTGTCATCCCCATTCTTTGTTGTTCCTGGATGTTCGTAGGTGCTTATTTTTTTTAATCTTAGTGAAGCCATAGTTCCGTTTTTCTGCACAATTGACAGCTAGCTTGAAGGCCACAGCCCTTCGACCCTCTAGGATCAGTTTTATTTTGCATGGGATGAGTTAGGCAGATCCTTCCGTGCCCCTGGCAGGTCTGGGGGACTGGGGATGTGTGATACCCTGAGGACTCACATCTCCTTTGGTGGTGAAGGGCAGGGGTGAGAAGGAGGCTTGTAAGTTAGACCTTAAGTCCCTGGGCAGGCTTGCTCTTTCTGATGGGGAGAGGGTCCTCTTTTGGCACTTAGCACAGAGCTATCTATGGGGTGGGCTTCAGGGTTGGCTGTGCGTGGCCTGCACGAATGTACAGATAAACAGAGGAAAGAATAGCAGAGACCAGCCTTTCCCTTGTCCCCACACATGGCGAAGGAAATGAGAATGCTGTTGAGAGCAGGCAAAGCATTAGGTCCTCCACATCCCTTTCCCCATTCACTCTCCATTGCCAGGTTTCTGAGCCCCAGCTTCAGGCCTTGATACTGCAGGGTGGAGACAGCCTTCCAGCAACAGCAGTCCAGCCCTGAAGCTCGGCAGGCAGGTCCTTTCCCCACAACCCTTTCAGTGCCAGGAGGGATGCCAGACAGCTGAGCTAGCTGCTCCCTACTTCTCCCAGCTGGGTGAGTACCTCCTCGCCCCTGGGAGTATCCCTTCCCATTTGGGCCAGCACCCTGAAAACCCAGCTGAGTCTCACCCGGAGCATCCAGTTGGGCTGAGGGGTCCCAGTGCCTCTGCAGCACCAAGCCGAGCAGCTGCCGCGGGAGCACTGCAGTGCCGGGCGGGTGCCCGAGGAGCACCAAGCGAGACTGATGGGGCCGCCGCAGCCGCCACCGTCAACCTGGGGGAGGCAACGCAGCAGAGGCAATTAGGAAGCTGCTGCAGCTAATTCCAGAAAGCACTGGAATGCCATATTCCCAGTGATGCTGGGGAGGGAGGTGAATTTTAATTTCTGTTCCCTTCACGTTCACATGGGGATGAACTTCACCTGGACTCCTCGGAGGCCCTGCCAGCCCCAAGACATCTGTGTGGTATTTGCTGAGCATGACCTTGCCTTCTCAGCGAGGAGCTTCCTCTTGTTTGTTTGTTTGTTGTTTACATCTCTGGGACTGAATTTCTGAGTCTGTGCATTGCAGGCTCTCGGGGGCTGCATCTCCTCCATTCGGTGCACATACCTGCAGCATCTCAGAACATTCCTAGGCACAGTCTCAAGGCAACATTTGCATGGACCATTTCTGGCACTTTCACGCGGGAGGAAATCCTTGTGAGAGGCCATAAAGTGAGTTTGGGTTATTTTTATTTGTATTTGCATTCTGTAGATACAACTACCTTCTCTCTTCCCCAGACCAAGCCCATGGATGCATTGAGAGCCTGCACCGAGCACAGCCCCTCTGAGCTGTGGGGGAGCAGCTGCCTAGGAAGTGGGAATTAAATTATATGGATTTTATAGTGGCCATTTTGCCAAAAGACGTCTACCTCTAGCCTCTGCGTCAGTACCCAACAAGGTACTGTGTTTTGAGGCTTTTGGAGGAGACTTGCATCCAGCTCCTCCCTGGGACAAGCCTCCTCTGTGGTTGCCATGATTTCTTCTCAGCAGAGTACCCCCTGTGGCCTGCAGTAAGCAAGATCTGATACCCACTTTCCACCTTCCTGCTGAGCCTGATCAACTCATTAGAAGGGAACAAGAGGATTTTGGAGCTGAGCAGGTCTTGGGAACAAGCCCCTCTAGCTGTAGGTGTGCAGGGCTCAGTGACATGCCCCGGGCTGCCTGGTAAATCAGGATTGGGCCAGGCCCTGAATGCTCGAGTCCTGACTCCAGCCCCAGGCCCTTGCCTGGACATCAGGTGTTGAGACCACTGAGAGAGGGAAAGGCCCCATGTGCCACAGCAAACAGAGGGAGGCAACCCTGAGTCTCCACCCCCCCCATATCCTGTGTTCTCTCTGCCACTTGCCTTTGCCAAAGGGTGTGTTTGCAACCTCTCCTCAGATTAAATTGCATTTAAGTACGAATTCCACCTACAGAAAAGGTTCTTCCAAAGTATCTCTTTCCAACAGTGAAAACATTTTGTCCCAATGTGTCATCAGGGAAGGTTCTCCTTCTTAACACTATCTGTGTAAGTGAAGCGAGCAGGAGACAGAACAATGTAGTCTAGCATTTGTCTACTCAGTACTGATGACCCATCTGGAAACCTGCGGCTTCCAACCTGCTCCTTTTCCACAGTACAGGTTCAAATGATCAAATGCTTTATTTTAGGTAGAATATCATGGTTTGGGAGAATCTTTAGCTGTCCTAACAGATTCACAAGAATGCATTTGCTTTTGGCCAAATGTTGGAAATGTTTTCTTCCCTTCCTTCCTGTTTCAAGAGACACCCATTAATCCTCCGTGAGGAGCATGGAGCAGTGTTGGGCACCAAAATCCCTTTGTAGCAGTGGCCACCTTTCCCGTCTTCACCCTGAATGCTTCGGTGACTGCACACTGCCCATGTTCCCCACACGCATCCCTCTGGGT
>NW_007735921.1:46827-47676 GCF_000696425.1 Galeopterus variegatus
TCAGAAATGCTGTTTACATCCTGCCCCTGAGAAGGCTTCTGGCTTCTCCTAAAGATATCCAGTCATTCCCTCCCTCCCTTTCTGCCGTGCGTATCCTCCTGCCGTGGTGTGCTTACGTATCTCTGTATGTGGAGTCTGTGTCGTCCTGGACCAGAGGCTGGGGCTGCTCTGCCCCTAAACCAGGTCTGGAACAGGGGCTTGCTCTGGCTCCTGCCTTACTCAGTGTGGATGGCACAAATGGAGATTTTGTCTGTGACAGAAATGAGGGCTTTGGGCAAGTCAGACATTTTATCTTTTAAGTCGGAAGGTTACCCAGGTGCACCTCTGATTGTTGAAGCAGTTTATTTAGAAATCACCTAGTACAGTTGAAGGGGCCGTTCTCCAATTTGTGAGATGGAGAGAAATTTGTTGACCTGTCATCAATGGCTTTTCTTCTTACCAAATAAGATTACTGGGACCTGTGATTACCAGCCAGCCCTTTAACTGAAAATTGTTTGGTGAACATCAGTATGAAAGACACCATCTGTTTCCCGTAAAAGGCCGCTCCTAATCTCCCTGATACAAGACTTGATCCCGCAGGGGCCTGCTGGGCACAGATCTGCATTTTTTCTAAGTCAGTGCCTTTCAAACTTTTTTGACCATGGCCCACAGTAAGAAATAAATGTTTCATTGCAGCTCATCACAAACGACCTCACACGGGAAACACAGGTTTCATGAAGTATTACTTAGCCTTATCCTTTGCAGTGCAATCTGGTATTTTGTACTCCATGTTATTGTGTCTTTTGTACTTTATTTTATTTGACTCGACTAGACTGGACTCGACTCTGTTCTACTCTATTCTACCCTACC
>NW_007735921.1:48441-50476 GCF_000696425.1 Galeopterus variegatus
CCTGTGTTCTATTCTCTTCTATTCTATCTTATCCTGTTCATTTAGGAGACTGGCTCTGGCCAATAAATTGATCTCATAACCTAATAAATCTGTTAAAAAACAGTGCTCTAAGTGTTACCAGGGTAAATTATAGGCTAGTTCAATTTTATTCTGGGAGGAGGAACATCAATCTGTGAGACTAAATCTGTGTTTTCCTCAATAGTAATGATAGGTGGTGATAGCTAATGCTTATCAGCCAGTCATCAGTGCTAAGCTGGTTGTGTAAATTTCATTTCACCTTCTCAACAATCTCATGAGACTGAGATAGGAACTCTGACAGTGCCATTTCCTAAAGGAGGACACTTAAGTTCAGGGAGGTGTCGTGACTTACCCAAGGTCAGGTAGCTAGTAAGCAGTGGCATTGGTTCTTGAACCCAGGGCTGTCTGAATGTGCAGCCTGTACTCATAACTGTGTTTGAATTCACCTTTTCCTGTGTCCAGCAGCCACTGTAGTTGGTCTGACGTGTTACCACTGGGCTCTGTAGTGTGGAAGACCAGCTAGAGGCTGTATGGGGATGGCATGATGGGGAGCAGTGGGGAGGAATGGAGAGGGGGTGGAGAGTGGAAGAGGGCAGTCTGGGAAGCACAGGGTGAGCAGTGGTCTTAAGAACATCTGGTATTTTACTTAGCACTTAGGGAATTTACAAAGTGTTTTGCATCTATGTTATATTGGCTGCCTCCCCACTGCATCTGGAATTTGTTATTGTACTTGCTGGGCAATTATTCATTTTCACATCTCCTTCCTGACTAGGGGTCGTCTTTCTGAGGCTGAGAACGATGCCCTGTCCTTCTTGTCATGCCAGGGCGTGGCCCACGAGTTGCCCCACGAGTGCTTGGACAATGAGTGTGTGCATGAAGAGGACCTTTAAGTTCAGGTTGATCCTCACAACTAGCCCATGAGTCATGTTCCATTCTTGTGCCGTGTTTGAGGAAACTAGTCCCAAGTGGTGGAAGAGCCAGGTGCAAGGCCATCACCCCAGATGCAAATGTGACTACTATGTTTATATTTGTTTGTTTTTTTATCTTCTGAAGGTTAATTTGTTTATCCTTCCCCTCCTACTGAGAATTTATCTTCTTACCTTCTGAATCTGCATGTTGTGAATTTGGTTTCCTTTCCTTTTGGTTGTAGGGACATGATGTGGCTGGACCAGACAGCCACAGGGCTGAGAGGGCACAGGCCTGGCCTGGGAGTCTGGAGGTCCAGGTTCTAGCTCTGGTTTGGATGCTTCTTCTCCCTGGCCGGCATGCCACAGAGCCCAAAGG
This sequence comes from Galeopterus variegatus, assembly GCF_000696425.1. Taxonomy (NCBI): domain Eukaryota; kingdom Metazoa; phylum Chordata; class Mammalia; order Dermoptera; family Cynocephalidae; genus Galeopterus; species Galeopterus variegatus. Next base: position 49,744 of record NW_007735921.1, read on the forward strand.
TCCCTCAATGCTGAGAGTCAGCACAGCTCCAGAAGATGGCAGATCCAACCTTATTCCCCTTCTGCTCCACCATGAGATGGGTGGCACTTTCTGCTTTTTATTTTGTCCTGGTGTCCATCTATCCTACCAACTTCTGTTGCCCTGTCCCTGTCTGCACCAAGCATCTGCTGGAGCAGAGGGAGGTATGGAGACTGGTATAATCTAGCAGGGCAGCAGACTCACACCAGTGCAAACTCTGAACATGACAAAGAAGACTTAGCTGAATGGCCAAGAGGAGATTAAAGTAGCATCAATGTCAGAAGAGGCAGAAATGACATACTGTTTTAGTAAATTCTCTTCTACATTTTTGCTAATGTATCTCCCGGGAGTCCTTGTCCCACAGACTTGTTCCTAAAGTTGTGTATGGGAATGGAGTCATCTTTGAATGTAAAAGGCAAAAATAAAAGGGACTGAAATATTTGACATATGATGAAGTTCTGTGATATTTTAGACAGTGAGTAAATTGGTATTTATATAACCTGGTATACTCATTTCCCCTGATCCACCCTCCCTTGAATGTTGACTTAATAACACGCCTGACTAAATGACATTAATTGCTTTAAACTGCCAAAAAAAAAAAAAAAAAAAAAAAGCCAGCACTCATTTGGCAAGTGTGCTGTGTTCCCAGTCCAGGCTGGAGCTAGGGAGGGAGAGCTGAGGTCTCTCGGGGGGACAGGCACATCCCAGGAACACC
>NW_007735921.1:51476-69630 GCF_000696425.1 Galeopterus variegatus
AAACCGCCAAAAAAAAAAAAAAAAAAAAAAAGCCAGCACTCATTTGGCAAGTGTGCTGTGTTCCCAGTCCAGGCTGGAGCTAGGGAGGGAGAGCTGAGGTCTCTCGGGGGGACAGGCACATCCCAGGAACACCAGCTGCTTGGCCAGATGTGAGCAGTGGAGCTGAGGGTGAGGTTTATGGGACCAAAAGGTGGCCGTGGGTTCGAACCCTGGCTCCTGCTGTAGGTAGTGTGTGGCCTTGAGCAGTTTCTTAGCTTCTCTGTTTTTCATTTTTTTGTCTTTAACTGATCCCCAGCTCATTGGACTGTTGTAAGGATTAAATTAGATTATGAATATAAAATTTAGCTCAGTGTCTGGCGGCTGTAGGAATTCAACAAATGGCAGCAACCGTTATTTTAACTCTTACTAGTCTTTGAATCACACACTACCCTACGAGGTCAGTGGTGTCACCCCACCTAGATAATGTCAGCTCCCTTGAGCAAGACCTTTGTCTGCTTTGTTTATCACTCTATTTTTGGCTTCCATAATACTCTCTGTCAATCAATAAATATTTGTGGAATAAATGAATGGGTGTGTGGACAATGAATGAACTTTACAGGCTGAGGAAACTGAGGTTCAGAAAGGTCGGCGAGGTCATAAGGGACAGAATAGAGCAGCCACGACCATCAGTTAGTGGGGCTTGTTGGTGCCTCTTTAGTATTACCTAAATTCCCAAGAGAAACACAGTCTGTCCCCTGTGATCTGCAGATGAAGTGTGTGTGTGTGTGTGCACATGCATCCCAAGAAGATGTGTCATATTAGATGTAGCCTCATGGTTGTTTAGGAACTAATTATTTAGTTCTCATTCCTGGGTGACATGACATACTGGTAACTCTTCTTCTCTCTTTGAGGAAAAAGCTCCCTAAAAACTCTTACGTTCTGAATTAACTGCATAGTCTCTTAAGATGTTGAAACAGCCTATACCCCCATTTAAAGTGTTTTTTCTGGGACTTGGTAAGGGAAAGCTTTCCCCATTGAGCTACATGTGTATGTATCATCTTTCTCTTGTGTATTGCAATGGTGATTTAGATCTACCATCCCACCCCAAAACCCTCATAGTCCTATGGCAATGAGCTGTGAAGCTTCACTGTTTATCCACGTACTCAGATATTGTTCTTGGGCAAGACTGCTGGGTTAAGAGAGGAACAAAAAGAGAGGCAGAGGGGCTGAAGCGTTAAGAGGAGCACTTTCTGTTCTTTTTAAAAATAGTCCTTGAATTCAGCCCTTGAATTGATAACACATTCTTTCTCCATTTTTCCATTTCATGTGTAGGGAGGTGGTAGAGGGCATCTCCAGAGAGAACATCACTGCCTTGGACCATGCTGGTCCCCAGCAGGAGTATGAGAACAGTCTGAATTTGATTTCATTCATTCATTCATCATTCATCATTCAACAAACATTTTTCATCTTGCTACTCTGTTCCAGGTATCATGCTGGCTCTGGGGGTATAAGGACAAGCAAAATAGGATGAGGCCTGCACCCTCATGGAGATTACAGTCTAGTGTGGAGATCAGGCATTTCTCGAAGCATTAGACAGTGCATGCAAGTCTCACTGCAGTGCCATGGAGGGATGCTGACAGCACATGACCTGAGGACCTGCTCTGGTCTGGGGCCAGAGGAGGCTTTGCCGAGGGGATGAGCTTCAGCTAAAACCTGAGTTCTGGCAGGAATTAAAATGACAGAGAGGGGAAACATGGACCCTGCACCCTTTGTGCTATTTCCTTACCCATCCTGGCCCAGCCTCACCCTTAACCGGCCCACTTGGGCCTGTGCTTCAGCTCCTTGTGTGAGTTCTGGGTCCCAGGAACTCATCCTATACTTCCTTCTTGGCCTTTGCTTCTCTTGTTCCTATGGCTCCAAACACCTGCTTGTTGAATTCTCAGTCTTCCCAGCCTAATTCTTTCATTCAGCAAATGGCTCGAGTTCCTGCTATGCCAGGGGTCAGCGCTGGGCCCTCCGTTGCAACTGCCTTCAGAAAGCTTTTTCCACTCTCATCTTCTTTTGTCTTTTGTATCTCGCTTGTAGTCAGGATAGTTGACCTTGGCTGCTAATTACTGTTGTGCTGTCCTTCAGCCCCTCCCTCAGCTGCACAAGGTTTTTGAGCCCCTTTTGTCTTTCTCGTCTTTGTTTTCCTGTGGCTCCCTAGGGCAAAGCTTGATGATGACAACACACTGCTGCTTTTTGAACATTCACCACGAGCTACACAGAATTCAAAATACCTAATACAGTTGTCCCTTGGTATCCTCAGGGTTCCAGGACCTCCCTTGGATACTAAAATCCGTGGATGCTCAAGTTCCTAATATAAAATGGCATAGTATTTGCATACAACCTACACACATCCTTCCATATACTTTAAATCATCTCTAAATTACTTATAATACCTAATACAATGTAACTTCTATGTAAGTAGTTTTCCACTGTGTAAGAGTTCCCCTTTCTGCACATCCTAGCCAACATTTGTTATTTTTTAGCTTCTTGATAACAGCCATTCTAACTGGGGTGAGATGGTATCTCAATGTGGTTTTGATTTGCATTTCCCTGATGCTCAGTGATGTTGAGCATTTTTTCATATATCTGTTGGCCTTTTGTATGTCTTCCTTTGAAAAATGTCAATTCAGATTGTTTGCCCATTTTTAAATCAGATTATTTGTTTTTTTGCTATATAGTTGTTTGAGTTTTTTATATCTCCTGGATATTAACCCCTTGTCAGATGCATAGTTTGTAAATATTTTCTCCCAATTTATTGGTTGTCACACTTCACTATTTGATTGTTTCTTTTGCCGTGCAGAAGCTTTTAAGTTTTATGTAATCTCATTTATCTATTTTTGCTTTTGTTGCTTGTGCTTTTGAGATCCTCTTCAAAAAATCCTTGTCCAGACCAATGTCATGAAACATTTCTCCAATGTTTTCTTGTAGTAGTTTTATGGTTTTGGGTATTACATTTAAGTTTTTAATCCATTTTCATTTGATTTTTGTATATGGTGAGAGATAGGTATCAATAGTTTCATTCTTCTGCATGTGACCATCCAGTTTTCCCAGCACCATTTATTAAAGAGACTCTCCTTTCCCCAGTGTTTGTCCTTGGCATCTTTACCAAAGGTCAGTTGGGTGTAGGTGGGTGGATTTATTTCTGGGTTCTCTCTTCTGTTCCATTGGTCCATGTGTCTATTTTTATGTCAGTACCATGCTGTTTTGGTAATGACAGCTTTGTAGTATATTTTGAAATCAGATTGTGTGATGCTTCCAGCTTTATTCTTTTTGCTCAAGATTGCTTTGGCTAGTCAGTATCTTTTGTGATTCCATATGAATTTTAGGATTATTTTTTCTGTTTCTGTGAAGAATACCATTAGTAGTTTGATAGAGATTGCATTGAATCTCTAGATCACTTTGGGTAGTATTGACATTTTAACTATTACTTCTTCCAATTGATGAACATGGAATATTTTTTCATTTCTTTGTGTCTTCTTCAGGTTCTTTCATCAGCGTTTTATAGTTTTCATTGTAGACTTTTTTGGTTAAATTTATTTGGCTTTTTTTTTGTAGCTATTGTAAATTAGATCACTTTATTTCTTTTTCTGATAATTTGCTATTGATGTATAAAAATGCTACTGATTTTTGTATATTGATTTTGTCTTGCAACTTTGCTGAATTCATTTATTCTGGTAGTTTTTTGGTGGAGTTTTTGGGGCTTTCTATGTATAAGATCATGTCATCTGCAGATAGGGACACTTTGACTTCCTCCTTTTCTTTGGATGCACTTTTTTGAATAAAATAAAAGTGGTGAGAGTGGGCATTCTTGTCTTGTTCCAGATCTTAGAGAGAAAGCTTTCAGCTTTTCCCCATTCAGGATGATGTTGGCTGTGGGTTTATTATAAATGGCCTTTATTACATTGACGTATGTTCCTTGTATGCCTAATTTGTTGAGTTTTTTTTTTAATCATGAAGGGATGTCAAATTTTATCAAATACTTTTCTGCATCTATTGAGATGATCATATGGTTTTTGTTCTTCATTTTGTTGATGTGGTATATCATATTTATTGATTTGCGAATGTTGAACCATCCTTGCATCTCTGGGATGAATCCCACTTGATCATGGAGGATAATATTTTTGATATGCTATTGGACTCTATTTGCTAGTATTCTATTGAGAATTTTTTTTTTTCTTTTCCTTTTTGTCTTTTTTCGTGTCCGGCAACGGATCGCAACCCTCGATGTCGCGCCCGCACCTCGCTCAGCCAGTGAGCAGGAACCGGTCTTCATGTGGGATCCGAACCCTCGGCGGGAGCGCCACCGCGCTCCCAAGCGGCACACTGTAGCAGTGCGCCACCGGGCTGGCCCTATTGAGAATTTTTGCATCTATGTTCATCAGGGATATTGGCCTGTAGTTTCCTTTTCTTTTTTGTTGTGTCCTTGTCTGGTTTTGGTATCAGGGTAATATTGGTAATGAGTTTGGAAGACTTTCCTCCCTTTCCATTTTTTGGAATAATTTGAGAAGAATTGGTATTAGTTCTTATTTAAGAGTTTGGTAGAATTCAGCAGTGAAGTTAGCTGGTACGGGGCTTTTATTTGATGGGAAACTTTTTATTTGATTCAATCTTGTTATTTATTATTGGTCTGTTCAGATATTCTATTTCTTCATGATTCAAGTCTGGTAAGTTGTAAATGTCCAGGAATTTATTGATTTCTCCTAGATTTTCCAATTCATTGGCATACAGTGGTTCATAATAGTCCCTAAAGACCCTTTGTATTTCTCTGGTGTCAGTTATAATGGTTCCTATTTTGTCTCTGATTCTCTGGTGGGAATGTAAGTTAGTACAGTCACTATGGAAAACAGTATGGAGATTCCTCAAAAAATTAAAAATAGATCTCCCATATGATCTGGCAGTCCCCCTACTGGGAATATGTCCAGAGGAAACAAAATCAGTATGTTTTTTTTTTTTTTTTTTTCCTTTTTGCTCCCAAGCGGCACACTGTAGCAGTGCGCCACCGGGCTGGCCCTATTGAGAATTTTTGCATCTATGTTCATCAGGGATATTGGCCTGTAGTTTCCTTTTCTTTTTTGTTGTGTCCTTGTCTGGTTTTGGTATCAGGGTAATATTGGTAATGAGTTTGGAAGACTTTCCTCACTTTCCATTTTTTGGAATAATTTGAGAAGAATTGGTATTAGTTCTTATTTAAGAGTTTGGTAGAATTCAGCAGTGAAGTTAGCTGGTACTGGGCTTTTATTTGATGGGAAACTTTTTATTACTGATTCAATCTTGTTATTTATTATTGGTCTGTTCAGATATTCTATTTCTTCATGATTCAAGNTGATTCAATCTTGTTATTTATTATTGGTCTGTTCAGATATTCTATTTCTTCATGATTCAAGTCTGGTAAGTTGTAAATGTCCAGGAATTTATTGATTTCTCCTAGATTTTCCAATTCATTGGCATACAGTGGTTCATAATAGTCCCTAAAGACCCTTTGTATTTCTCTGGTGTCAGTTATAATGGTTCCTATTTTGTCTCTGATTCTCTGGTGGGAATGTAAGTTAGTACAGTCACTATGGAAAACAGTATGGAGATTCCTCAAAAAATTAAAAATAGATCTCCCATATGATCTGGCAGTCCCCCTACTGGGAATATGTCCAGAGGAAACAAAATCAGTATTTTTTTTTTTTTTTTGTCCTTTTTGAGACCAGCTGTACCATGCTCAGCCAGTGAGTGCACTGTTCATCCCTATATAGGATCCGAACCCAGCACCGCACTCTCCCGAGTGTGCCACGGGCTCGGCCCCAAAATCAGTATGTTGAAGAGATATTTGCACACTCATGTTTATTGTGGTGCTATTCACAATAGCCAGAATATGGAATTGACTTAAGTGTCTGTTGACAGATGAATGAATTGAGCCAATGTGCTATATTTACATAATGGAATATTATTTAGCCATAAAAAGAATGAAATCCTGTCATTTGCATCAACATGGATGGAACTGTAGGTCATTATGTGAAGTGAAGTGAGCCAGGCACAGAAAGACAATTACCATATGATGTCATTCATTTGTTGAATCTGACAAAATAGAAGTAAAGAGTAGACTGCTGGTTGCCAGAGGCTGGGAAGGAGAGGGAGAAGGAGCGGATGGGGAGAGGTTGGTCAATGGGTACAAAGTTATGGTTAGGTAGGAGGAATTAGTTCTAGTGCTCCAATACGTGGTGGGGTGACTGACTAACAATAATATGTCACGTATTTGAAATTGGCAAGAAGAGGGGATTTTGAAAGTTTTTCCAATTACTTGTATTGAAACGTCACACTATACCCCATAAATATGTACAATTATTACGTATCAATAAAAAAAATAGTTGTTATACTGTATTGTTTAGGGAATAGTGATGAGAAAAAACTGTACATGTTTAGTACAGGTGCAGTTTTTTCCCCCCAAATATTTTTGATCTGCAGTTGGTTGAATCCACTGATGCAGAACCCAGAAATATGGGGGGCTGACTGTACATATTAATTCAGTTAATCCTCACAACATCCTTTTGAGCAAGTTACTCTATTATTATTCATATTTAACTGATGAAGAAACTGAGGCAAGGGGTATGTTAATTAACTTTCCCAAAGTCTCTTGGCTGGGGAGTGATAGAGCCAGGATTTCAGCTTAAGCATTTTGACTCCAGAGTCTGTGTCTGTAACCACCACACCATACTTCCTTCCTCGCAGGGCCTGCATTTGTGGAGGTGTGCGTGTGAAAATGATCATGTTAGTTAGTGACAGGTATAAGGTGTCCTTTCCCCAAAGTATGCACAGTAAAGCAACCCGAGTATAAAGGAGTAACTAGCTAACTAATGCTGGTCCCCCAGCTACCATGAAAACCAGGGTCATGACTAGATTTCTGAGCTCCAGAATTTGTTCCCATCATTGGAAGTAGGTGGCAACATTGATGTGCATATTGGTCATGCCAGCAGCCCTGCTCCGTTAGCTCTGGCCAGTCTTTTTTCCTAGTTGCTTTTCTTCCCAGGACTATAGAAGCACCCAGGCCAGACCATATTGTCATAAAGGTGACTTCCCCTCAACAGAAATGGAGAGTTCATTATTACAGGTGTGGATTCCTTGGCTTCAAAAGTACCAGATACAAGAATTTCCTTGTGTTGAAGATGCTAGATAACCACTGGAAGAAATAATAACTATGATAAACTTGTAGCTTTTAAAATTATAAAGTGTTGTTTATTTATCATGGAAAATTTTGGAAATACAGGTAGATAAAAACGTACTGATATACCATGATCCTGGTTTTGTGGAGGTGTGCATGTAAAAATGATCATGTTCATTAGTGGCGGGTTTTTTTTCTTTGCATGTGTGTATATGTGTGTGCACATGCATGTGCACATGTATATTTACTTTACATAAGTTAAATCATATGGTAACAATTATTTCATAATGGCAGAACATTTTAGAGTAGATTCAGGCAGGATAGGGGCCACTTAAAATTATTATTTTTCCTGTGAAAATAATATTCATTCTCTTTGAAAAATTGGAATGTACCAGATGATACAAAAAGGAAAAAAATTATTCCTAATCTTATGATGCAAGAGTAACCACATTAAAAATTCACAGCATTTCTTTCAGGCTGCTTAAAATTGGAATCAGATTGTAGATATAAAGTCATTATTATTTTTTTTTTCCTTTTTGTCTTTTTTTGTGTCCAGCAACGGACCGCAACCCTCAGTGTCGCGCCCGTACCGGACCGGGACCGGCACGGGATCGCAACCCTCGGTGTTGCTCCCACACCTCGCTCAGCCAGTGAGCGGGAACCGGTCTGTATGTGGGATCCGAACCCTCAGCGGGAGCGCCGCCGCGCTTCCCAAGCGGCGCACTGTAGCAGTGCGCCACCGGGCCGGCCCCAGATATAAAGTTATTTTGCTTTTTTCCCCTAACTTTATCTCATGAACATATCCCCTTATCAGTTAATGTTCTTCAAAATGATTTTTGTTTCCACCCTGTGGACTCCATGTGACTATGTCACCTTTCCCCTGATGTGGGATGTGAAGGTAGTTGCCCAGGTTTTCCCCCAGTGTAGACAGTGCTTTGATGAGCATCTCTGTCTGTCTCTGTTGGTTCTGTTCCTAATGATGGCCCTCACAGTGGGCCTTGGAAGGGGTGTCACCATGCCAAGGGGCATGAACTTTATTTTGCCCTCCATTCTAGCTGCCCTGTGTGTGTATGCATCCATGCACGTGTGTGAACTTCTCCCTGTTTCTCCTGTAGCATCCAGCTCTGTGTTTGGAACAGTTTGCATGGGATACCAGAGAGGATTGGTTGGGCTAGATGGCCTTTAGTCTTCCTTACATGTGCAAGACAGTTAACGTGGGCTTCAAAGCCAGGCTCTGGAGCCAGGCATACCTGGGTCACATACTGGCTTTGCTGCTTACTAGCTGGGTGGACTTAAGCAAGTTACTCAACTTCTCTGAGGTTTAGTTTGGTAAGGGAAGAATAGCATTCACCTACTGGAGTTATGATGAGGGTAAAGTGAAACGATATACGCCACATGCTTAGCATAGAATCAAATACACAGTAAGGGCTCAGTAATGGCAAATGTTATTTTTATTATTTTACCATTTATTCCAGCCTTCAGGTTTTAGAACTATAGGAATTTGATTCATTTAACAAATATATTCATACAAATAGAGTTTTAAAATATTCTAGAGATCTGTGGTATATTTGTCTTAGCTACTCCTTGTGTAGTCTTAGAATGTCAGGCTTCACCATAAACATCTGCTTATAGGATCCCCAGTAGTGTTTGAGATTTTAGAATGGCTCCTATGCTAAAGGACTGGCTTTAAAAAGATAGACCATGATCTAAGTGTTGGCTGGGGGAGACCAAGCTGCCTCCCTAAGCTCCCAAATGCATTTGTTTTAGCAGTCAAGTAAATTAAGGGTAATAGTAATAATAGGAATTAACACGGCTAATTAAAATGAGGTAAGTTGCCAATTGTGTAACGGTGTCTAAGCCCCAGAGTAAATGGAGATATTTGCAGATGCAAACTTGTGCTGCGCACATTGTCAGGGGGACAGGGGGAGGGGGGAGTTGCATTTTGATAATGAGAGCACCCTGGATGCTAATCCATGAACTTCTAGAGCCTGGATGCCAAACTAGAAGCTGTTTACTGCCAGCATGAAAACCTATAGGAGGCTGTAGACGCTGTAAAGAATTGCATTTTTTTCTCGTAGGCAAGTGTCCTCTATTTAATATCACTAAAATGTGTAAGAAAGAAAAGGAACAATTGTGGGTGCTCTCTGAATGCTGGGGGGATATAAACAGCAGAGCTTTGTCCTGCACTGCATATGCCTGGGGGCTCTGGGCCCTGAGCTCTGAAATGTCTGTGGCACTGGGCAGCCTCACTGCCCAGCACAGGACATGGCATCTAGTGCTTGCCTGAGGGCGACTGAGTGAAACAGACTGACAGGCAACTTTCCAACAGGAAGACCCCTGTCTGCATTCAGTTATGGAAGAGTCTGCACTTTTATCTGTCTCAATATTATTTCATTGTTCCCTCTCTTCTGTCCTCCTGGGTGGATCATGGAGCTTCTCATTTTAACCTCCATATCTCTTAATATCTCTTTCATAGTTTCTCTTTATCTTTCTGCACTGCATTTTGAGTGACTTCATCAATTTGTCTTCCTTTTCACCCATTCTCCAGCTTGGTCTAATTTCACTATCTAATTTGTTCCTTTTTTTTTTTTTAAACCTGTTATATTTTTCATTTCCAGAATTTCTGTTATTTAAGTGGGCCTTGTTGTTCCTGGTCCTCAGTTCAGGATGGGACAGCCCTCTTCTTTCATTTCCAGAATTTCTGTTATTTAAGTGGGCCTTGTTGTTCCTGGTCCTCAGTTCAGGATGGGACAGCCCTCTTCCCTGCATCCACATCCTGAAACCTTGAGCTCTGCCCTTGACCCACTGTTAGAACCCCAGCCCTGAGCCCTGTACCCAGCACTGGGTACTTCTTTGATGGCACTGGTCCTGGGTGTAATGGCGTTGTTGATTTGTTGGCTTACTTCTTTCCAGTCTGTGTTCTCCACTACACTGTAGGTGACCTTGACCTCTAGTTCCTGGTCACAGAGCCTGGTACCTCCAGAGATTGTGGGGATGAAGGCAGGCCTTGTCAGAGTGATGCCCCTCTCTTTCCTGCTGCTGGAAGAGCAGGCAGCTCTGCTGCAGGTAAGCCATTAGGTTTCTGCAGTCCTGCCTGCTGCCCATGTAGGACCAGTGGCAGACAGCAGTGTCTGTGTCCAGGGTTTCCCTCTTCCTCTGTAGGAGGGGAGAGTAAGGCTGGAGAACATGGTGGTCGGTGCATGTTCTCCTTCCAGGGGCTGACACAGGTACTGGGCAAAGGGAGAATGGCTGTGTCCCCTTTCATGAGAGAGCTCCAGGAACCACAGCCCTCTGTGCATCCAGCAGGTCCCACAGAAATGACAGTGGTATGTGGGCTTTCTGAGCTGCCCATGCTCGGGATGTCCCTCAGGAGGAGACCCTGAGGATTCTCCAGGGTGTCAGTGTCAAGGGTCCCCTCTGTCCCCACCTGGCTTGGCCGTTTCCCACCTGCGATTGCTGCAGTTGGTCACAGGGTGGCAGCAAGAGTCAGACGCGGAAGCTGTGGCAGGGTTCCATCACAGCTGTGGACAGAGCAGGCTGGACGCTGCCGGCCCTCCTCAAGCTGGGTGTGGATGTCCCAGCTGAGATCATAGCTGAAGCTCAGCGTCACTCATGGCCTTTTCTTGCCTGCATTGCAGGTTCAGAGAAGAGGGAAAAATTTCCCCTTTTAGTGAATAATACTAATAATATACTTTGAATTCTAATTAGCTTTTTCTGCATTGAAACCCATACCTTTCCCAGAGAAACGGAGCACAGCTACCAAAAAAGATGAAAAATAAGTGTCAGAGTAAGAGCTGGGGATCAGGGCACAGCTGTGACCCCCTGCACCTTCTCCTGGCTCTGTCACTTGGGCATGTGGCTTTACCCTTCATCGCCTTAGTGTTCTTCACCGCAAAATGAGGTCATCAGTAACATCCAAGTCATGAGGCTGTCATGAGGAGTAAGGGACTTGGGCATTTAAGGCCATCAGCTTGGCCTAGAGGAACCTTTAGCTCTTCCGATTCTTTAAGAGCCAGTATTTGGTATACATGGGATTAGCAGATAAAAGAATCAGAGGAGCCCTTGCTCGCAGAATTTCCCATTATAAAGAGGCCCCTTCCTTCCTTATCCTTCTCAGCTATTGTCAGTGTTGTCCTACAGTAGAAAAGCTAACAGACTTTGGGCCCTGACTGCCTGAGTTCAGTCCTGTCTCTTCCATACTCTGCGTGACCTTGAGCAAGTTACATAGCCTTTCTGTGCCTCTGTTTCCTCATCTGTCAAATGGGGATAACTGTACAGTGTTTGTGAGGACTGCAAGGTGAGCACTGCATTTGTTGTCCTGCTTGACTCTCTACCTGAGGTGGGCTTTTCCAGAGGTTTCAGATAGAGTTACAACTGGAAGGTTCTTATACCACTGGCTTCCACGATGGCCCAGAGAAGCTCCTTGAAGTGCCCGGGGGCTCTCAGGCTAAGCCATCTCCTCCATTCTTTTTTTTTTTTTTTGACCAGTAAGGTCTACACCACGCTCAACCAGTGAACACACCGGCCATCCATATATAGGATCCGAACCCGCGGCCTCAGCGCTATCAGCGCCGCACTCTCCCGAGTGAGCCACGGGGCCGGCCCCATCTCTTCCATGCTTGCTGCTGCTCAGTACACTATACGTGGTGCTGGGAAGCAAGACAAAGCCATAGTACCTGCCCTAGAAAGGCTCGCAATGCAGAGGGACAGGTAGACACAGAATCAGACTCCAGAACAGTTGGAAACACCTCCCAATATAGACTGCAGGTCCAGAGAGAGGAGTTGCTGGCTTAAATCTTCCTGGGAGGTCCTGGGGTGCAGGAGACTTCAAAAAGGAGGTAACTGTTGAATCAGGACTTGGCAGCTGGAATCAGCTTGCTGAGTGTAGAATGTGTCCTAGGCTGGTGGGCAGCCTGCATACTGGCATGTTGTGAGGTGGGAGCAGGGGTGCAGAGTCTGGTGTGGACTGAGCCCTGTATGCAGAGAAAAAGGAGATGGAGCTGGCGAGGTAAGGTGGATTTGTTTTCATGCTGAGTAATAAGCTTTAACCATGGGTTGGGTGGAGGTTGAGGGCAGGATCTGGCCAGTCCAGCCAGTACAGGTCACAGGAAGAGGTGGGGGAACCTGGGAGGAGCCAGGAGGTCTGGTGGTGAGGGCTTATACCACGGTAGTGAGAACAGGGAGAATGGGCACCTGGGAGACGTTTTGGAGGTAGAATCCAGGCCTGCCTCTAACATTTGTGGGCTCAGGGGAGGAGAAAAAATTGAGATCCCTCAGCCTCTGGCCTGGCACCTTTCTGTCCCCATCCCCTGGCTCTAATCAGCACTGTGAGGGGTCTCGTGAACACGCACGTGTGGACACCCCAGCCTGCATATCTATGCCACCTCCCCAACCAGCCACCTCTAGGCTGCCCTGGGCCTAGGGCAGCACATGTTGGTAATGTTGTCCGCCCTCGGGAGGACCACCTTGGGAAGGGGCCTACATAGGTCCTGGCAGCAGGCTCAGGGCAAGCATTTGGTTAGGGAATTTCAGGATCCAAGATACCCAGAGTGAGGTGTAGAAGGGGAAGACTGTGGGCTCTGGGCGGGCATGTCCCCTTGGACCCGAAAACCCCTCTTGCCTTTGGGAGGACATGGCTGGAAGAAGGCGAGACAAGACCCTCTGATGCTTGGGGCCTGGGGCAGGGCCTTCAATGATTGGTGGTCTTAGAAGCCAAACAAGGAACGCAGGGAGAGGAGCGGCTTGTTGGGTAGGGATGATGAGCTTGGTCCCAGACATGCCGAGTTTCAGGTGCCCACAGGACATCCTAGTGTGCTTCCCCATGCTCTGGGGTTGGCCAGGAGTCCAGCTAAGGGGAAGAAGGATGATATCTGGCCCTCGAATGGGTGCTGCACCGCAGGTGATCTCAGTAGCAGAAAGAGCTCTCTCGAAGGAACGTTCTTCTCCCTCTCTCTTCTGTCTCAAGTGGAGACACGTGAAAACACGCACAAAGACTAGAAGCAGATTTGATTTTCTCTGGGGAAGTTCAGTTTTGGGAGTTTGCTTTCCTCCACAGGAAAAAAAAATCTTCTGGGAGTACCCAGGGAGAAAAAACAAAAATAAACAGAAGGAAAGCCCCTAGAACTCCAGTTCTAGGACGCAGTTTGCCTGCTGGGAATTGAATTTGTCATTTTCTAGTTTCTCCCTTTCAGTTTCTACTTTAGGTGTCAAAGGTCTAAGCTTTTCGGAGATGCTGTGAGGATTTTGAAGGAAAAATATAACAAAAATGAAGGGCAGATGGGGTCGTCTTATTCCAGGTGCAGGAGGAGAGCAGGTGCCCCTCCTCAGCCCCTTTCTTCTCCTGAGAACCTGGGCAGGGGCTGCACAGGCCTGGACACCCTGTTCTGGCCTTGTTTCTTTAACAGGGTGTGTCCGTGTAGTCTTGGGAGAACACTGGTGCCCCGGAGACATTATGAGGGCTCACCAGGTAACCTGGGATATGGTAAATTTTCAAGAAGAGGTAGAATCATGATTATGTCTATTGTTATAGTTACTATACAGTCATGCACAGCATAACAGCTTTTCTGTCAATGATAGCATGGGTGATGGTGGTCCCATAAAGTTATAATGGTTGTACCAAATAGTTCAGTGTGTGGTAGGCTGTAGCATATAGTTGTGTGTAAATATACCATATGATGTTCACACAAGGATGAAATCACCGAACAACACATTTTCCACAAGATATCCCTGTCGTTAAGTGATGCATGACTGTAATTTAATTCCCTTATGAGGTAGAGCTGTGGTCAAATTACCATAGGAGAGGCATAAGTCACATATTAAAACAAAGATACTACAGAGGAATGAACAGAGTGATAATTATAATTCAACCAGGAGGATTGGGAGGTATTCTAAGAGGAGATAACTCTTGGAGTAGCTGCAGAATTGGTGCTTAATACATGATGGATGGGTGGATGGATGAGTGAATGGATTGGATGAATGGATGGATGGATGGGTGGGTGGATGGATGAGTGAATGGATTGGATGAATGGATGGATGGATGGGTGGGTGGATGAGTGGGTAGCTGGGTTGACGAATGGATGGATGAGTGGGTGGAGGACGGGAGGTTGGGAAGGAGAGAAGGGATGGATGAATTATTTTCTGAACATAAATGGATGCTTCAAGCAACTTTGTGTTCTTTTGTTCTCAGGGGCCTTGGAATTCTTGGCCATTCTTCTGGGCAGTTGTTGTGTCCCCATCAGCCAAGTCCCGACATCCACTTGCTTTGCCAGTGCTGGAGTAGTGAGCAAGGTTACTAGGGGCAGTGCAACCCCCGTTAGGAGGGATGTTTTGTTGGGGCAATGCTGAGAGGATGGTCTGTCTGTGGACTAGGCACATGTTTGTGCGTAGCACTTGGCATACTTCTTATTCTGTGATCCATGATGGATCCTTCAGCAGTTCTTGTGTGGTCAGGGTGCCATGCACAAAGCTACCTTTGGCCTTCTGTTCTGGACTCCATCTCCGTCCCTCTGCCTTTACCTCTCCCCACCCCTAGAAAGAACCTATGTTTCCCGAAAGACCATAACTTTCCCCCTCCTTGTAGTTGTCCGTACCATTCCCAGATAAACTGGCTCAGAGCTATTTACTGCTCCTGGCATCTTTGCAGGCCCTGCTCAAATGTCACCTCTTCTGTGAAGCCTCTGCTGAACTCCTTGAAGAGGCTAGAATTAGAAACGTGTTTCTGCTACTGTGGTCCTGCAGGACTTGTCTGCACCACTCCCACAGCCTCTTCAGTGCTGATTCAAGTTGTACTTGTGTTTGGTTATTTGTGCCCTTGGGTCTCTCTCAGGACACTGAATCCCCGTGGGACAGGAACCCTCTGCTTCACCTCTGTCTTCCACGTGCTCTGGCACCAGAACAGTCAATATCCCAGACTTACAGTGAATGATGTTAAACGGGACATTTTCATTCCAGGAGAGGGGCATTATTCAGGTGCTGAGTTTATAGTAAATGCCACACCTGGAATGTTTTGGTAACTGTTTTCAATTTTTTAAATTCGAAATATTTTAACATTTACTTGTGCATAATTGTGGGGTACAGTGTGTTGTTTCAATACATGCATATACTGCACAATGATTCACTTAGGGTAGATAGCGTAGTTTTGTACCCATTAGTCCACCCCTTTCCCTCTCACCACCCACCTGGCATGTGCCTATTTTGTTAAAAGCTGCAGAACCTTGTATTTGGTAGGAATTTAAAATGATGCTCAGTGTTAAAAAAAAATCCAGTAGAGAGTTTGTGTTCTTTTCAAAAATTTCTCTGATTGAATGTAGGTGAACCTAAGTCTTGCACAGTCTAGCACATAGTAGGGTCCTCAAATATATTTTAAGGAATACATGAATTTTTCTCAGAAGTTGTTCATTTGTCCACACTGTGGCCCAGGGAGCAGTGGGGTGGGAATGGACAAACTGAGCTGGAATGAATCATTCACGGCCCCAGAGAGGGGAGAGGCCGGGGTAAAATGAAGCCCCAGCATGTAATTGTCCTGTCTTCCCTTCTTAATTTTTAATAGTGTTTATGGGACAAAAACACATGGGAAAAATATTTTAAAGAGACGTTTATAGATGCTCTTAAGCATAACCTATGATTGGTCTTTTTAATACTAGAACAATTTTTATCTAAGTGTGAGAAAAAAAATGGGTGGTTGTGTGACTCAGTGCATATTTATCATGAGCAGATTGCCAAGGCAGCCTCTCTTGCTTCATGAACTGCTGGAAAGTAAAGAGAGGTTCCCTGGGAAGGAGATTTATCTAAGTTGAACCCATAGAGGTGACACTGGTGACAGGCCTTGGGAGAGCCTTATCACACAGGTTTTCCTCATGAACTCATTGTACTATGTAAATGGGCCACAGGTCCACTGAGACCCTAGTCTTCTTTTGGAAGGGAATGCAGACAGGTTCCCCTGTACTGAGGACTCATAGACCACGCAGGGCATGGGGTATCAGGTCACAGAGACACTTGGTAGCTCTGTGACCTTGGGCAGGTCAAGTACTATTCTGGTCCTGAGTATTCACATTTTTTAAAAAAAAGACAGTGTTCTCCTGGGGAAAGGTAAGATCATGTATGAAAGCCCTGACCACAGCACTTGATAGAGCAATAAATCAATGTCAACGGCCTACCTGAATCCCTTAATTGAAAACAGTAAAAGGAAACAGTTAGGGAAGGAGAAAGCACACATATTTATTTTGCAGTGCTCGCAGAGAAATTGGTGGCCTCTAGGTTTGTGGGGCTGGTGGAATAGCTCAAATCTCATTTATTCAATCAATATTTGCTGAGTATCTGCTGTGTGTTAGGCACTGTGCTCATGCTGTTGTTTAGGAATGATGAACAAGACAAACGTGACCTTGAGTTTAGTTTGGGACGGGGACTGGATAGTTGCATGCTAAAGGAACAATGAATATATAATGACTAATGAAGAGAAGCCTTAAAGGGTCTATAGTCCATCTCTTGAACTTTTATGACCCGTGGTAAGAAATACATTTACATAGCAAACTGGTTTGTGTGTGTGTTTAGCAATTGTTTTTCCTTATCTTGTGCTTTGCACTGATGTTTTTATTCTATTTAAAAAAAATGGAAGTTCCAAACCAATAAATTAATTTTTTTGCATATTATTGGGTTGCCACTGCAGTCTGAAAAACTTCGGTAAAACAATACTCAAGCTCTTCCGGTGGGATTTGTCTGTGCACTTCTCCCAAGAGAGTGAAATGCAGTATAACCCCTTTCAGAGCTGTCACTTTTGGGTAACATGGGTGTTCAGCCAATGAAGAATTGCAGGCTAAGTAATTCGGTAGACTACAATCAAAAACTGAATTCTAGACCTAGTCCCAGCTTTTTTAGCTGCAAAATATGTGTATTTGTATCAGTATATGATTGCTAGGGCATGTATATTTTTAAATTCCCTAGAGTAGATGAACAAAATGCTCTTAATCCAGCTGGCTAATTTGAATGCTATTTTCCATCCAAATAATCATTTTCTTTCACTTAAATTCAAACAACCTTTACTAAGGTCCTCCTATGTACCATGTTTTAAAAAAGAGAAAAATATGTCGTTACTACTTGTGTAGCATTTGGTATATACAAGGAGGCTATGATCTATGCACTTAAATGTAATACAATAACCTGATTAAGGAAGTTCTATTATTATCTCCATTTTACAAGTGAGAACCAAGTTTTATGGAGCTTAATTAGTGTTCCCAAGATCAAGTGATGGAGTCACATTTGAGTCCAGAGCTCTTGGGCTTAGGAACCTGTATTTTCAAATTGTGTGACTTGCTAGCACACGTGTTAAAGCAGGACATTCTACGCCTCCAGCAACCCTTACTCTTTTTCCCCTGGAATGATTATTCTTTCCCCAATTACAGCTACAATATGTCCTTTTAATTGTTTCTTTTCCAGGAGGCCTGTCCCAAGGACAGCCATCATTGTCTAAACACCTCGGCTTCGATCCATTCTCCGGCCTTATTTACCCAGTTTGCTTTGTAGAGCCCAGCCAAGTGAAATTCTTTCCAACTGATTTTGAGATGACGTGGTGTGATGTTAAACAGCCATGTTTTAGAATTCCACAGTCTTGTTGCAGGTGTACAGCTCAGTCTCATTAAATACAAGAACCTGCCAACCATGATTGTTTTTCCTCCTGTGAGGTCGAGGCCATGTTTTCTACATTTCAGTCATTTGGTTTTACCTTCATGGCTTTACCTGATATTTACTATTTTTCTATTAATTGATGTATTTTTATTTAGCTTCAATAAAATTACTTAAATGGAAACCTTGAATCAATACTACAAATGCATAACAAATCATTATCACGTGACATTGTGGAAGAAACTGCTATGAAAACCAAATGATACATTGGCATTAAATTTTAGCTGGTTAAGGCTCAAGATGGCGACGGGTCTGGAGCGGCCGTACCAGGAGACAGCGCGATCCTGAGAGGTGTGCGCTGTGATA
>NW_007735921.1:71204-71424 GCF_000696425.1 Galeopterus variegatus
GTCCTTGGCTTGGCTTCCTGTCCTTGTGAGGTTTTCAAAAGTATAGTGAGGTTTTCAAAAGCATAATCTCAGAATCCAGATTGAACATTCCTGAAAATCAGACTTAAAAAGATCATATGTGATCAATCACTAATATTGTCCTTATTTAAATAAGAAGGCCATGGATCATTCTCCAGGATAGATCATATACTAGGACACAAATCAAATCTCAACAAATTCA
>NW_007735922.1:0-598 GCF_000696425.1 Galeopterus variegatus
CTTTTCATGAGCTTCACTTGAAGATCCCTCGTATTATACAATATATTATATATTATATAATGTAATGTTACTATATATGTGTGTGTATACATATAGAATGAAATCTCTTCTCAGCTATCCAAGGCAAGCTTTACCTATAAGCCCAGAATTAAAGTTGAAAGAACTTAGATTTAGAAAATGAGCAATCAGGCACAGATTAAGCCATTTATCTGATTCTACATAGCATGAACGGTATGAATAATGAGTATAGAAAAAGACTAATAACAGCTAATGTTTCTTAAGTATTTACTTATTTCCAAGCACTGTGCTAGTGTGTTGTATGCATTTATATTTAGTTATTGAAAGAATCTGGACAGAGAAGTTTTGTCATCCTCATTTTTCAGATGAGGAGCCAGAGGCTTAGAGGGGTTAGGTGAAAGTGTCCAAGGTCACACGTGTCTGTCGGACGCCAGGTCCTGAGCCGTGGTTCATGGTCTGTCATATGCTGTTTCCATTGTATCACAGCTTTGTACAGGGTCAGGCTAATATGTGCAGAAGTACACATTTCAGTCTCCAATTAGCTTAACAAAGAAATGATTCACCTTTAGAAAAGCCTTTT
>NW_007735922.1:4968-8971 GCF_000696425.1 Galeopterus variegatus
AGGGTCTCCAGTGTCTGCAGACGTGACTGAAAACACAGTGTACACTTTGTTATCCTTTAGTTAGACTCCATCTGTCATGTTGTTTTCTTTGAGTAATCTAGGCATTTGGGGTGAGATTGTTATTCATGTCTTTATGTTTATTTGTATATTTATAAACACTATCAATAGATATAAACTCATTTGCCATAGATACTTGTCTGCAAATTGAACATAGTTCTAGTGCCAAAATATGGTGAAGCATTTAAACTCATCCCCAAGCGCTCCTTTATTCAAAAAGTTATCATGGAAACAAGGGTAGGGTTATAACGGTATTACTGAATTCAATTCAGATTGAAAATTAAGTTAGAAGTATGAGCAGGCAGTCACATGGCCCTGGAGAGACATGGATATTTGCGAGGGGCCCCTGCCCTCAGTGGTTTGCACACTGACTTGACTAGGATGGTTTTATTTACTTTCCTAAGTGTCATGAGGGAAGGTGCTCTGGGAAGACATTTGAAACAGAGGAAATGGAATATGCAGAGGTGTTTTAGTCCATTTTGTGTTGCTATAACAGAATACCTGAGACTGGGTAATTTATATGGAAAAGAGATTTATTTGGCTTATGCTTCTGGGACAGCTGCATCTGGCATGGGCCTCAGGCTGCTTCTACTCATGGTGGAAAAGCAGCAGGCAGCTAACGGGGACAAACAGATCACATGACGAGAGGAAGCAAGAGAGAGAGAGAAGGTGCCAGGGTCTTTTTAAGCAGCAAGCTCTCGTGGGAACTAATAGAGCGAGAACTCTCTCATTAATCCCCCTTCCCTAGGGAGAGCATTAATCCATTCATGAGGGATCCGCCCCCATGAGTCAGTTTCCAACACTGCCACATTGGAGATCAAATTTCCACATGAGTTTTGGAGGGGACAACACATCTAAACTCCATCATTCCAACCCTGGCCCCCCAAAACTCATGTCCTTCTCACATACAAAATACAATCATTCCACCCCAACAGTCCCGAAAGTCTTAGCTTGCTCCAGCACCAACTTAAAAGTCCAAAGTGCAAAGTCTCATCTGAGACCAAAAGCAAAAGTTCTAGCTGGGCATGGAAGTGAACCTGAAAAACAAAACCAAATTTATCTACTGCCAAGATACAATGGTGGAACAGACACTGGTACATGTTTACATTCCAAAAGGGAGGAATAGGCCAGAAGAAAGGAGAAACAGGCCCCAAATAAGTCTGAAACCCAGCAGGGCAGATGTTGTGTCTTAAAGCTCCAAAATAATGTTCTTTGACTCAAAGCTCTGCATCCTGGGCACAATTGGGCATCTGGGCCCCCAAAGCATCAGGCAGCCTCATTCCCACAGCTCTGCCAGGTGCAGCCCAGTGGGCTGCACTGGTGCCTGCAACTTTTCCAGGCCGGTGTTCCACTCTGGTAGCTCCATAAGTCTGGGTGGTCCTGCTGCCTTGGCTCTACTAGAGATTTCCCTGGTGGGGGCTCCCTGTGGGGCCTCCAACCCCACTTTCCTTCTTGGCATTGCTCTAGTAGATGGCCTCAGCAGTGGCTTCATCCCTGCGGCAGATCTCTGCCTGGGGCCCCACGCTTTCCCATACATCCTCTGGAATCTGGATGGAGGCNCCACATTTTGAAATTGCTGTAGCTGTTCACTAGCATTCTGCACAGTCTGTGCAAAGGCCCCGTCATAACCCAGCACCATCAGTGGGGAGGTAACCAGCTGCCTGCACCACCGGCAGGGTAGGGTCTCCAGTGTCTGCAGACGTGACTGAAAACACAGTGTACACTTTGTTATCCTTTAGTTAGACTCCATCTGTCATGTTGTTTTCTTTGAGTAATCTAGGCATTTGGGGTGAGATTGTTATTCATGTCTTTATGTTTATTTGTATATTTATAAACACTATCAATAGATATAAACTCATTTGCCATAGATACTTGTCTGCAAATTGAACATAGTTCTAGTGCCAAAATATGGTGAAGCATTTAAACTCATCCCCAAGCGCTCCTTTATTCAAAAAGTTATCATGGAAACAAGGGTAGGGTTATAACGGTATTACTGAATTCGTTTTTTTTTTTGTGTGTGTGTGTGTGTGTGTGTGTATGTGAGTGAATTGATTTGTTTTTTGTTTTTATTTTTTTTTAGCTCCCACCAATAAGTGAGAACATGTGGTATTTCTTTTTCTCTGCCTGACTCGTTTCACTCAGTATTATTCTTTCAAGGTCCATCCATGTTGTTGCAAATGGCAGTATTTCATTTGTTTTTATAGCTGAGTAGTATTCCATTGTGTAGATATACCACATTTTCTGTATCCACTCATCCGATGATGGACATTTGGGTTGATTCCAGCTCTTGGCTATTGTGAAGAGTGCTGCAATGAACATTGGGAAACAA
This sequence comes from Galeopterus variegatus, assembly GCF_000696425.1. Lineage (NCBI taxonomy): Eukaryota > Metazoa > Chordata > Mammalia > Dermoptera > Cynocephalidae > Galeopterus > Galeopterus variegatus. The sequence goes on from NW_007735922.1 coordinate 7,355, forward strand.
GTGTACCTTCGACTTGATGATTTCCATTTCTTTGGATATATTCCCAGCAGTGGGATAGCTGGTCATATGGTAGATCTATCTTCAATTGTTTGAGGAACCTCCAAACCATTTTCCATAGGGGTTGCACCATTGTGCATTCCCACCAACAATGTAAGAGAGTTCCTTTTTCTCCGCAGCCATGCCAGCATTTATCTTTCGGTGTCTTTTGGATTTTTGCCATCCTAACTGGGGTGAGATGGTATCTCAGTGTGGTTTTGATTTGCATTTCCTGGATGCTGAGTGATGTTGAGCATTTTTTCATATGACTGTTGGCCTTTTGTATATCTTCTTTAGAGAAATGCCTGCTTAGCTCTTTTGCCCATTTTTTGATTGGGTTGCTTGTTTTTTTCTTGTAAAGTTGTTTGAGTTCTTTATATATTCTGGATATTAGTCCTTTGTCAGATATGTATTTTGCAAATATTTTCTCCCACTCTGTTGGCTGTCTTTTAGCTCTGTTAATTGTTTCTTTTGCTGTGCAAAAGCTTTTTAGTTTGATATAGTCCCATTTATTTATTTTTCCTTTGACTCCAAGCTCTGCATCCTGGGCACAATTGGGCATCTGGGCCCCCAAAGCATCAGGCAGCCTCATTCCCACAGCTCTGCCAGGTGCAGCCCAATGGGCTGCACTGGTGCCTGCAACTTTTCCAGGCTGGTGTTCCACTCTGGTAGCTCCATAAGTCTGGGTAGTCCTGCTGCCTTGGCTCTACTAGAGATTTCCCTGGTGGGGGCTCCCTGTGGGGGCTCCAACCCCACTTTCCTTCTTGGCATTGCTCTAGTAGATGGCCTCAGCAGTGGCTTCATCCCTGTGGCAGATCTCTGCCTGGGGCCCCACGCTTTCCCATACATCCTCTGGAATCTGGATGGAGGCTGCCACGCCTCCACTGCTCACATGTCCTGCTGGCCTGCAGACTTAACACAACGTGGAAGCCACCGAGCTTTCGGCCCTCTATTCTCCAGGGCTGCTGCACAAATCACACTTGGGGCTTCTCTAGTCAGAGCAGCTGGGATGCAGGGAGCAGGACCCTGAGGGCAGCTGCACCCCAGGTCTGTCCTCCAGGATAACTCAGTCCTTCTAGGCCTCAGGGTCTGTGATGGGTGGGGCACCTTTCCAGACTTCTCGAATGCCTGCAGGGCTTTCCTCTCATTTTCTCTGCTATTAGCATCTGGCTGCCTCACTGCCAAGATAATGTCTTTAGCAACCAGTTTATCTGCTTCACCCTTGCATTGTTCTCCAGCTCTCTGCTTCTTTGCCACATGGCCAGGCTGCAAAGTTTCCAAATCTTTACGCTCTGCTTCCATTTTAAATTCTGGCTTTGCATCATGCCTTTGCCACCATAACTCAGAGTAGGTTCTTAAAAGCAACCATGCAGAGTCCTTAATGCTTTGCTGCTTAGAAATTTCTTCTGCCAAGTGCTCTGGTTCACAACTCTTAAGTTCCAACTTCCACAAAGTCCAAGGTCATGCACACAATGCAGCCAGGTTCCTTGCTATGGTGTGCCAAGGGTTATCTTTTGTCCAATTCCCAATAAGTCCCTCATTTCTATCTGAGACCTCATTATCCACACAGTCTTTACTGTC
>NW_007735922.1:10177-14057 GCF_000696425.1 Galeopterus variegatus
CAACAAAGATACTAGAGGGAGATGGTTGGGTGGAGATGGGTGGAGATGGGTGGGTCAGTGGGTGGTTTGTTCTTTCTTGGAGTAGAGAATGAGGTTACTAGAATGGCCATTTAGAGCCATTTAAGCATTACTGTGCATCCAGGAGAAAAAGTATCTCCTTGCTTCAGTACTTTCAGGACATTTATCCAGAGCCACACCTATCTGACTTGCGCATAAATAGTCCGTCTTAAGTGGGGGAGGCATAATAGATATGATTAAGTGCACCTGGGCATGCCTGTGCTGGACACTCAATAATTGGCATGAAAACATTGGTTATGATTATCTCCAACTTAATAAACCAAAAGGACCGTGGGCATTATCTCCTTGGAAATGAAACTTGCCCTAAGTTGAACTTGAAATATTTACGCTGTTACTAGAAACTTTGATTCTATGATAATAAAACTATAATTCTATGATAATAAACTATGGTAATTCTAGAAATTATACAAGAAACAAGTGCTCTTTCAGGCATTAGAAAATCCAAACATGANGCCACATTGGAGATCAAATTTCCACATGAGTTTTGGAGGGGACAATACATCCAAACTTCATGAAGAAGCCTATGGATATAAATATTGTGTTCAGAGAATTGATAGAGGTTAAAAAAAGAAGGAGTATAATATAATAAAAGCTCTTCTATTTACAAACCCTGTAAATTTAGTCAATTTATCTCCCAGTGCCTCAGTTTCTTCCATTTTAATAGTGAGAACATTTGTTCTATTTATCTTATAATTTGTAAGGAGCACATAACATAATGCATGTGCAAACAGTTTGAAAACAACAAGGTTACATATAATAACACTTAATGTCAGTTTCTAAGGATATCATAATTGAGAAAAGAAAGAACTTTCCCTCTTTTTTATGGCTGCCCACACCCTTGAAAGTACGTGTATCTTCCCTCCTTTGAGCAAATAGCAGCGGGCACTCTGGAGTTGTGGATGATGACAAACAGCACTAGGGCTGTGTGGACATGTCTGCATCACCTTTCACAATCCCACTTTAGGAAGCTCTTTCCTGACGGGTAACACTGACTGGGCACCTGGGGAATGAGGAGGTTGTGCTAAATGTTTATGGAATTGTACAAGTATTTCTTAATCCAGTGCCCAAACTATCAGGTGAAATAGAACGTCTATGGATATACCAGCTCTGGGTTGGGGGGCTGTGCGGAGAGTTTCACCCCAGAGCATCATAGCTGCAGTGTCCTGTGTCCTCCACTGTCCTGACTGTGCTTCCTCTCACTTACTACCAGGGAGACCCAGGGGTCTAGAGAAAGAGAACTTCAGATGACCTAACACTTCCAGCTAAAGCAGACATTATTTTGAGGGTATTTTGGAAGTTGCCTTGAAGTTGTTACTTTATAGAAGTGAAACATTTTTGACATTTCTAAACTCAGATTTATTTTTTAACAAGCTAGAAAAGACTGAAAAACAGGTAGACCAGTTTTCTCAAGAGAATACAATGTATTTAGAATGTGCACTATTTTTTCCCAGTGTGTATTTGGGCAAAATATGTGCACTGAAATTTCAGGCCAAATCCTAATGCAGAAATAATCCAAAATATGGCAGATTTATAAGCTAGGCAATTTTTATTTATTTGCTAATGTGGTTTCCCTTAAGATCTCAAATGTTCTACTTGTTACTTATGGCTTCTCCTTGAAAAGACTTACTTGTAAAGGTCTCGGCAGCATAAAATTCTAGGCTGCACAGTTGTCTGAGTTGAGCAGCAGCCGTAATTCTCCTTTGCTACTGACTCAGGGTGGTTTGGAATCTACTAGTGTTCTACCTGTTTGGTAATTAATAATTCATAATTAAACTGGCAGTACAAATAAATCAGCTTGACTGCAGGCTTAGAGTGTCCTCTCTCTGTTAACCTTCCTTTTATTTTGAGGATCTGAAAGAAAATCTTGAAGAAAGGTTTAGGTATCTGAAATCTTCCTTTTAAAGTGTTACCTTCCTTGGTTTTTGGATTTCTGCTCCATCTGCTCTTTGGATCTTTCTTTTGAAGAGGAATTAAGCATGTACCCTTGCCAGCCTCTGTGCTTACACTGAGGAGCAGAGATGTGTGTGGTCTCATGCTTGTCCCCAGGCACCTCACTCTCTCAGCAGAGAGACAGGCATAAAGTCATCAACTGTAATGTGACATGCTCCGTCCCCTCCCTAAGGCGGGTTTGGGCAAAATGCAGCAGAAGAGATGGTTGATTCTGCTTTCAGGATTTGAGGAGCAGTCGGGAAACTGCAGAGACAAGGTGACATTTGCACACCCCTTGAAAGATGAGTCATATTTTCAGACAGGAAATCAAGGAAAGAGGAGAAACAAAGCTGTGGAAGTGCTTATGCTCTTGACACGTTCCAGAGAGGGAAGGGGTCCCGTGTGTGGAGGTTGCTGTGTCAGTGGGGACTGGTCCTGCAGGGGAGGCTCATCGGTGGGTTTGGGGGTTAGATTGCAGGGGTTCAGGTCATACTGAAGAGTTTGTGTGTTAAACTTGGTAGGCCATTGTGAGCTACAGGAGTAAGTAGAAGAGCAGTTTGGTTAGATTATTGCCTAAAAAGATCACTCCAGCCACATGTAGGAAATAGATTGGAGAGACTCCAAAATGGAAAGAGGCCGGGAAAGCTCCGGGGGGAAGACTGTTGCAGTTGTAAGAATTGGTGACAAAGTCAAGCAGGACAATGGCGTTGAGAAGAGTTGAGAAGGAATCTAGTTATTTTTCAGTACAGAGCTTTGAGTTGGATTGAGAATCAAGGCCTGGAGGTAGGACAAGGTAGACAGTCAGACCAGGGATCATGTCAGACTTTGCAGGGCTTAAGAGACATGGGCATGATCCTGGCCCATGAGAAGGAAATAGCTGTTTGTGAAAGAAGTTGTCGTTGCAATTGTCACCATCATCACCACCATTGTCATCTAACATTTACTAACTGCTTCCTTTACATCAGTCACTCTGCTAACCCATTATTTTACGTAAACCTCATGACAAAGTGAGTTTAGCTACTACTATAATCTGCATTTCACAGGTGAGGAAACCAAAGCTCAAATAGACAAAGGTAGTTTACCTTCCTGAAGATCATACAGCAGGAGGGGAATTGAGCTAAGATTCAAACCTCGGTCTATCTGAATCTGTGCTCCTAACCATCATAAGGATGTGGGCCATTAAACAACACATTTTATTGTACCATGTTATGGTGACAACAGAAGCAGGGACATTGGTGCATTGCTGGCTGGGTCCAGGGAGAAACCAGCCAACTCTGAGTGGGGGAGGCAAATTTCATTGAGTTTAAAAGACGTATTTTATGGGGTGGGCAGGAATTTTTGGGTTGAAAAACGAGAAAGAAAAGAATTCCAGGATGAAACAACCTGTGCAATGTCAAAGAATTTGAAAGGTTCTGGAATGCTCAGGAAATGGTAACTAACTCAGGGTGGCTGGCTTTTTGAGTGAGATATTGGGAAAGACTTGAGATTGGGGACTACTCATGGTTATCTGTTTAAACTAGTGATTCCACTAAAAGGAATGAGCATGTGGATAGACAGAGACTCTTGGAAGACTTTGTGAGTATTTTCCCTTTCAATTAGCAGTAATGCCCCTCTCTTCAGTTTCTTCCCCCTCCCTCCTGTTCCCATCACCAGCCTGCCCCCTGCCCCTTCCCCCCAACCGCCCCAACCACCAATACACAAACCTGCCTCCTGTAACAACAGGGCATAACTCAGAGCTCTTTCTGCCATGAAGACAATGTAGATGTTATCAATGGTCATATCTTTGGCAAATCAAACAACTTGAAAACTACTGTTGAGAATAATATTCATCATAGAAGTGTGCTGTACAAATATTTATAGGCTAACTCCTCCT
>NW_007735922.1:14689-27782 GCF_000696425.1 Galeopterus variegatus
GAAGAACAGGAAGAAAAAGTATGAAGAAAAATGATTACAGGGGCTGGCCCGGTGGCACACTGGGTAGTGCGCCGCTTGGGAAGCGCGGCGGCGCTCCCGCCCGAGGGTTCGGATCCCACATACAGACCGGTCACTGCGAGGCGTGGGAGCAACGCCAAGGGTTGCCGTCCCATTGCCGGTCCCCGGTCCAGTGCGGGGGCAACACTGAGGGTTGCGATCCGTTGCCGGACACAGAAAAAGACAAAAAAGACAAAAAAAAAAAAAAAAAGAAAGAAAATCCAAACATGAAACCCAGTGAATAGGAAAATGTGTGGAGTATGCCTGTGTGTGATGTAAAAAATAATAGAGATCTAAAAAAAAGCATAGGAGTAAATCTCTGTAATCTTGAGAAAGATCAGGATTTGCTAAGACTCAAAAAGCCCTAACTGTAAAAGAAAAAAAAAAAGATGAGTTTGTCATTGTATTAGTTTGCTAGGGATGCCATAACAAAGTACCAAAAACTGTGGGACTTAAGTAAGAGAAATTTTTTTTTTTTATTTTCTCATGTTTCTGGAAGCCAGAAGTCTAAGATGAAGGTGTCAGGTTGGTTCCTCTTCAGATCTGTGAGGAGTCTGTTCCATGCCTTGCCCTAGCTTCCAGTGGTCTGCTGGCAGTCTTTGGAGATTCTTGACTTGTAGAAGCGTCACCCTGATCTGTGCCTTCATCTCCACATGGCATTCTTTTGTGTCTGTGTCTATATTTCCCCTCTTTATGAGGACTCAAGCCATACTGCCTTAGCGCCCACACCATTGACCTCATTTTAACTTCATTACCTCTGTGAAGCCCCTATTTCCAAATAAGGTTACATTCTGAGCTACCGGGGATTAGGAATTCAAGTTATTTTGGGAGGGATGCAATCCAACCCATAGCAGGCTTCATCAAAATTAAAAATATCATTAAGAATAAATGAAAAGTCAGGCCGTAGACTGGGAGAAAAACATCTAATGCCTATGAAGAATTCTTACAGCACGATTCTAACAATCCGCCTCAAAATGAACAAAAACTTTGAATAGACAATTTCCAAAGAATATATATGAATGGCAAATAAGCATATGAAAATATGCTCAACATTTTTACAATAGAAATGAAAATTAAGCTACAATGAGATACCACTGTACAACCACTGGAAAGACAAAAATTCACATCAAATGCTTTGGAGGATGAGGAGTGACTGAAGCTCTTCTGTATTAACTCTGGAGCTGTGAAGTGGTAGAAGCACTATGGAAAACAATTTGGCATTTCATTGTGAAGTTAAACATGCACTTAGCGTATGACCCAGCAATTCCACTCCTAGACTTCTACTCAAGACAAATGAAAGCATGTGTTCACAAATATACATTGAACACAAATGTTTTTAGCAGCTTCATTCATAATAGCCTCAAACTAGAAATAGCCCAAATAACCATCAATAAGCAGGTAGATAAATTGCAGTATATTCAAACTACAGACTCAGCATTAAAAGGAACAAACCATTGATACACATAACAAAATGAATGAATCATGAAAACAGTATGCTGGGGGAAAGGAGCTGAACACAAATGAATGCAAACTGTGTGATTTCAATCGTTTGAAATTCTAGAACAGGCAAAACTACTGTGTAGTGTAATTAACGCTAAAAGGGCAAAAGGCATTTTTCGGGATGATGGAAAAGTTCTATATCTTGAGTGGGATGGTGGTTGTATTAGATTAAAATTAGTCAAAACAAATAACACTATACACCAAAAATAAGTGAATTTTACTTCAGGTAAAATAAACCTCAAATTTTGAAATATAAGCACAGAGAGATGTAGAAATAATGACCTGATTTTTTTCCCTTAATTGGGAACAATTATGTCAGTAGCACTTATCAAATAAGACACTGGATTTGTTACCAGGAGCGTCATTTAAGCTTTCTCTATTTTCCTCCACAAATTTCTGCCCCTGCCTTGATATAGGGAAATATAATGCCAATAAATTTGCTTACCCTTTCTTGTATAAAGACCTCAGATATTCAAAACCAAAATGTCAGAATAAAGTAGTATTAACAAGAATATTAAAATATACATACGAGACATCACAAAGCTCAACTTTAATATAAATACAGCTATATTATAGGTTACCAAAGACATGGGATCCATGGGAATTTTTCCTAAAGTCAGAGAGAAGTTTGGATTTACTTTATGTACAAAAATATATCTAACCATCAGCCCAATGTCTATGTATTCGGTGAAGTTAGATGTCTTTATAAATGCTTGAAATCCTAGGATGTATTTATTTGATCCTAAATACATAGTTTCTGAGCCCAGGAATCTTTTAAAAGGCATTTTGAATTTGTGTAAGTGTTTTGAAGCAATTCTTTATAATGGTACACTGGTAAAACTTCCCTTTTAAAATAAGAGAGACTCATTCATATTCCCAACCTTTTATATAATGTAATAGTTGCAATTCAGCCTCAAAAAAGGCCTGGAAAATTCTAAATTTAAATGATTCGTCTTCTCTTTAAATCTCACAGGCTGTGCTCTACTTTGAAGTCGCCTTTGTTTTCTCGTAGCCCTGTTTTCCCTTTGCTGTCTTTCCTTTCCACAATTCTCTTTCCCTCCCCTCTTCCAATGACATTTAAACATTTAAAGGCAAAGCATTGTTTCCCAGATTTGAAAAGCTCTGGAACCTGGAGGGTTTGCAAATTTAAAATTTGCATCTGCAGGGGGGCTACCAATATTTATTTTTAGAGGGATGTGTCTCCACACTTGGAGTTAGGGAGTTACTTTAAAGGTTTAGACTGGCATCCAATAAAACTTGAACATCAAACAGCATTTTTAGAAAAACATGCTGGTTAGTTCAGCATGGAAGAATAAGAAATAAAGGTTGTAATGACATTTTCTTTGAAATTTCAAGAGGATTACATTGGAGGATTTAGCTGCTGGACAGCTGTATTCCCAAAATGCTAATGAAATATTTGAAATATATGGCTTAAATTTGGGGATCTATATTACAGGAATGAATAAACAGGCTTTCATTTAGGAAAAAAAATAATTTAATGAGCAGATTATTACAGATTAAGAATAGAAGTCATATTAATGGTTTAAAATGACACTCTGAGTACATCCTGTCAATACCTAGAAATTATAGTAAAGCGGCAAAAATAAATTAATAAGTAAATCTGTTATCACACTAGAGAATCGTAATGGTAAGCTTTGGAGAATCAGAAACTATGATGAATCTCTGAAATATAAAAAGTAGATAGACGTAGTGATGGAAAAAAATACAGCTCAAAATACAGGAGTATGGTCTCTACCTGAATTGGTTGAAAAAGGAAGGGTTTCAGTGGTGCACTGACTGGTAGATGTTTAAAATTGGTTGGGGGTGGGAGGAGGCCAGGGAAGAGAGTCCTGGGAGCACTTGCCAATTTCAGTGGTATAAACACTCCCATCACTGCTGCTGTCCTTAGAGCCCTTTTGAAGTAACTTTGCTTTTCACGTTCACTTCCAAACAAACAAACATAGTTCTTTTTCAAAAGTAGGATGAACATTTTGAAGAATCACCAAGATAACAAATGTGGATCTAGAGACCTCCTGGGTTTTCTGATCTGCAGACTGAGAATGCAGCTGGAGACATCCTGACCTCCAGTTTCCTTTGCAGAATTGAAAGTGTTCCAGGATTCCCAGAAACTAGGCATTTCCAGAGGACATATACCTCACTTCTGAGGAAAGATGGAGATTTTACAGGATCATGATTAAATGTTGTGAACATCCCAAAGAAAACTGCTATGTAAACGTACATTTGGAGTTTTGCAGTAGATATGCAAACTGCTGAGCATTTGACCATGTATTTATTCTTTACTTTAGAAACAAAAAGCTATATTTAATTTGTTTCAATAACAGACATTGGCTTATTTAAAAATATATTCATGTGGATTTGCTAAGAATATGGCACGTGCCTGACACACGCAGAAACCTGTACTGAGTTATCTATAGCTCAGGAACTAGGGTGATGATAAAGTCACAGGCTGCTGCCTTGAAGAATTTTCCACAGGAAAGAGTAGGCACGTCCCAAAATAGGTGGACAAAGTGGATTAGCAAGTGGCCTGTGTGTTTGGAACACATTGTAAACTAGCTGGGTCTCAAGAATTAATTTTTCTTTCCTTCCTGAAGGACAGGAGAAGGGGAGCTGGCACAGCATGAACTGGGGCGTCTCTTCTAGGCATATGAGTAATGTGGAACCAAGGTTGCAGAGATGGGATAGCACAGGTCGACTGGCTAGGCTATGTGTCCCGAGGTCTTTCCCTCTTCAGATGCCGTATTAATCCACTGTAATGCCTTACACACCTGGCCCTGTTTCCAGTGAAATATTTAGAAAGGCCAGATGTTTTGGAAAATTAATAAAGTCTACTCTTCTGTCTCTGCTCCACTGAGATTTTAAGATGACAGCCATTCACCTGTGAAGGAATTTGCTCATATAATCTACTCATATACGGCAAGTGAATGAGTTATTTCATAGAAGTGGATTTTCCAAGTAACCAAAGCTGACTCCTTTTATGCATTGACTTGAGTTGTTTTGGATGGAAGCATTTTAAAAGCATATTATGTTCTCTCCTGTTTGCTTAACTCTATTGAATGCCACTTAGCCTCATCTTTATAATGTAACATCAACGTTGTACATATCAATTGTGCCTCTGCATTCAGGGACTGAAATAACTAGGAATATGCCCTTAAATATTATTTAAATTCTTGTGTCTATTTTTTATCGTCCCTCTATTTTTCCTTCCCTACAATCATACTATTAATTGTCAATTCTTCCTAAAGTCAGTGTACCTGCCTCTTAGCAGCCACATTTCTACTGATTATCTGTTTCTAATTTGTTAGGAGCAAGAATCCATCTAACTAAGTTGCTTAGTCCCGAATAAGAACAGGAGGTCGGAGAGGACCCGCGCTGAGGAAAGGCATCAGCTTTCCTGAACGTTATAAACGACACTGATGATGGCTGTTTGGGGAAATTATGTTTGGCTTTGTTCTAGATGTGAGTTTGCTAGATGAGTGAAATCCATGTAAGTGAAGAGCTAATACCAGCAAAATCGTGGTCTATGGTTCTGACCTGGTCGGACAGTTCTATCTTCTGTCCACTCTGCTAGCTGTTGAGGTTAGGAAATGTACTGCTCCACGACTGTTTGTACTGCAGCCTTTATTTTTCACACTAGAAATTCCTGAGAAGAAACTCTTGGAAGTAATCACCAAGTCCTTGACACTCCAAATACAAGAAGCACTAATCTGTACTTATGTGTAGGTGTCAGTCCCTTTGGAGTGCTAGTGTTAGCACCTTGGCAGAACATGGACTTCAGAGTCTTATAGACCTGAGCTTGAAATCTGGGCTGAGCTCTTGACAAGCTCAGTGACTTTAGATACATCACTTCATCTCCCGGATTCTCAGTTCCTGGGACTGCAAAATGGGACTATTTATGCTGGCTTCATCAGATTATTTTAGAGATCCAAAGAGAAAATGAGTGGAAAGCATGTGGAAGTGCTGAACTCCTATTAAATGCTCAACAGTTTTTTTCTAAATCACAGTTGTGCCATGTTTTTATTCAAACGTATTCTCTGAATACTTGCAGCTTTCAGTTAGTCTGGGAATTGGTTCCAGTAGTGTTATGATGAGTGATTACTGTGTGCCAAGCCCTGTTCTGTACATTTTTTGTGTTTTGACTTATTTAATGCTCCAGCAGCCCAAGAGAAAAGTGCTGCTATATACTACCTGTGTCTTTGTCTCTTATTTGCTGACAGTAATGGGTCATTCATTTAGTGATTCATTATTTTGTTGTGGTGGTGGTTCACCTATAAATTAGGAATGATATGGCAGTTTTATTTGTTTTATTTTTAATAGCCAAACTTGGGAACAACCCAAATGTTCTTCACTGGATTAAACAAACTATGACATATCCACATCACGGAATACTACAACAGCAATAAAAAGGAGTGAACTATTGATACACTCAGCAACTTAGATGGACCTGTAGGGCATTATGCTAAATTAATAAAAAAGTCATTCTCAAAGGGTTGCACAATGAATGATTCTGTTTTTATGACATTTATAACTTTTATAACATTCTTGAGGTGACAAAATTAGAAAAATGCACAACAGACCAGTGGTTGCTAGAGGAAAGGGCAGAGGAAGGCAGGGCAGAAGTTTGGAGCCTGTTAATTGACGTGGTGTATCCTCTAGTCTTGCTCCTACCTCTTTGTCTTGCCCCAAGGCAGCCAATTTCCTTGTTTCCAGTCTCAAGCCATGTTTAGAGCCTAATTAATTTCTAGAGCATGAGAAAGGGCAGGAGGAGGGAGTTGCTTTGTGGTGATGAAGCAGTACCATATCTTGATTGTTGAGGTTGGTATAAAAATAATATATGTGATCAAATGTCATAGAACTATACACAGAGATGAAAAAGTATGTACAAACCTAGTGAAATTCAAGGAAGCTCCATCGTGTCCTTATACATGTACATAGTGTTGCTATACTTTATACACACACACACAAACACATATCTTTATTTATATAAGGTGCCACTCTTTGGAGAACTGGGTGATGAGCACACAGTACCTGTCTGTACTATTTTTGCAACTTCTTGTGAATCAATAGTTATTTCAAAATAAAACAATTAAAAAATAGAAATAATAACAAAAGGAACCCACTGTGTTCCACTAATAACCTATTATGTAGGCACTTGTTTATGAAATGTTTTCACATGTATCCTCTCAAGCGAGTTTATAGCAGCTCTGTAAAATAGGTCAGAGAAGGAATGTTCTGCCTGTTTCATGGGTAAGGTAGCAGATGGAGTGGTTAAGTAATGAAGAGTGACTGAGAGCTAACTAGAATGGTGGATCTATGAAAGGAACCCAGGTCCTGGTTTTCAATTCTGGAGCTCTTTGCACTGTACATAGATGGCTCCTGTGGCTTGAGGTTGGAGCAGGTGCAGTATAACATGAGATGAGATATTTTATCAAATTCTGCTTGTTATCTGGGGCACCCAAGGGTGCTCACTGGCTTTGAGCATCACCCATACTCTTACATTTCCCTTCCTAATTCCACACCTACCTTCCTATGTCTAGGCACTTTCTAGATTTCACCCAGTATTGCTCTAACAAAAGCACAGCCTCCAAATCAAAACCACATTCATGCCATTGTCTGCTGTGGGTTCCTGTTGTTCCTCTGCTTCAATTAAAATAAACCTGCTGAGGCCCATTGAGCTCATTTCTCTTCTAAGCCATCCCAGGTATAAGTTCCAGCCACTAATAGCAACTGCCTATTAGTTAACCTGCTGCATCATCTGTTCTTGCTCCTACTTCTTGGTCCCTCTCCAAGGCAGCCGGCATCTTTGTTTCTAATCTGAAGCCCTGTTTAGAGCCTAATTAATCCCTAGAGTGTGAGAAAGAGGTGCCTGAGATGAGAAATCAAGGTTATACATATCTTGCTCAGTGGAACAGTTATGGGCAAACAAGCTGTTCCTCTCACATTTTTGCAAAGCAAATTTATGTTCACTAGCTTTGGTTCCTGTTGTAAATGAGAAGCGTGTGAAGGTCTAGCAGTGTGCTTTTCACCATATGGGCACCCATATGCCTTCCACTTTTGCTTGCGTACATTTTCGCTTTGGCATGCACATATGCCTGTATTTTTGCAACTTAACAATATTAAAACTAATCCCATTTATGCTCCTTTCGGGTGAGGTGATTGAGTCATAAATCCTTGAGAATCTCTTTCTTGGGATGCGAAGCTCTGTTGTGTGAGTGGGATAGGAGGGTAGAGCAACCTATGCCGGCCCACAGATGCAGTCACCCAGCATCCCTGTGCAGCTGGTGGCCCAACCCAGGCTCCAGAGTGGGAGCGCACCCTGGAAGACTCAGAAGTAGGGATTCATACTGCCTTGATAATGACCCTGTCTCTCCTTCTCCAGACAGGAAAGCCCTCACTAAGAAATAGGTAGTAGTTGCCTAGAGTTCCCTTTCTAAGGTTCCAGGTAAAATAACTCACCTTAGAGCAAACGATCACTCGAGGCGTGATTCTTTATATGTGGCCATTCTTCATTCTTCTACTTACCATTCCTCACACCAATTTTAGGTACAATGCACATCAGAAATGGGGCACCTGGATATTAAGCTTGAATTGAAATGATGCCCAGCTTCTTCACTTGGGTTTTTAGAGAATAAATATAAGAATGGATATTAACATGCAACATACCAAGTGAGAAGCCCCACTAACTGAAATGTAAAACTGGATTGGAAATGCTGCCTGCTGTCTTTATTTATGTTCTCTATCTTTATGTCTTATGCATGCATTCATTCATTTGACGTATTAAGACTTTCTTTCCTTTTCAGCAACAGTGGTTTTTAAGATAGTCATGATTACTGCCCTTCTGTTCTACTGGAGGAGATAGTCGTTAATCAGTTAAGAATATGTAATCTTGAAGTGTGGCAATTGCTGTGAGGGTGGGCGACAGGGAGGGAGGATCCAGTTTAGGGCAAGTTTTCCCTGAGGCATCTGAAGATAAATGGAAGCCAAGGAGGAAGGACTCTGGGATGTGTGCTGTGCTGCAGCTGGGCTGCCAGACACCTTCCAAGCAGGAAACATTATGTCCAAATGCCGTGATGAGAGGGAGCTAACTCTCCAAGAAACAAAAGAACTGTGTCCTGAATGCGAACAAAGCAGGAGAGACAATGGCCTGAGATGGGATAGTCAGGGACCAGATCACAAAGAGACCTTTAAAGAGTTTGGTTTTTATTCTGAGAGCACTAGAAAATACGAAGAAAGTTTCAAGCAAGAGAGCTTGGAAATAAGATGTTCCTGTGTCTGGGATTTAACTAGGAACATCTCATTTCAGATCTACTCATTCTCTTTATAAATCTTGCAATTGACTAAACTTCTGTCTCCATTTCTCCACCTATAAACCAGGAAGGAATTAGTAATAATATGCTTCCCTTATGGAGGAAGGGAGAATGGAATTTGATAGTATCTATTCCAAATACTTTTTAGATTATAATATAAGAATGGATATTAACATATATTATAGCAAGTGAAAAGCCCAGCTAACTCAAAAGTATTATTGAAATTGGAAAGGCATCCAATACTGCCTGCCGTCTGTTGTAAAGCCTTCTCTATGCAATTGCTATATCAAATTATGCTATTGAAATCAGTTGGACACTGATAAAATTGAGACCAGCTTTTACAAGTACTGTAGATCTAATTGGCCTCAGCAGTGGGCCCACAGTGACTCTTGTTGCTGAACAAAAATTGTGGGCTTCAATAGAAAATAATAAGCAGCCTGGTTCTGCATTAACATACTGTAGACACCTCTGGAGATAATGCACTTTAATTTAGACACTGAGCTTTTTCTGGCCAGATGTTGCAGGAACCTCAGAAAGGTTTGTTTCCTCCTTCCCTCCTGGACAAACACCCTTGATGGTAGGTTTAAAAGGTCTTCAGGGCCAACTCTGTGCACCTGCCATCCTCGATGTTCTCTTTTCACGGCCATTTATATTTCTTTCTAAAAACCTCTACATCCCTAGGGTAAAATTCCTATAAATTACCTTTTCTTGCTTAAGCTATTTTAAATTGGGTTTATATCACTTACAGCCAAAGTAGCTCTGATTAAATTCACCATGCAATGTAGAAGACAGTATGTAGCTGAGGCAAGAAGAACATAGCCCTTGAACTAAACTTAGAGTGGGGTAGAAATGTTGTAAACATACCATTGCACCACAGCATGGTTGGGCCAAACCAGCTCTGAGAAGACTTCTTTCATATATGGAAGAGACAAGGAAGGGGCTGCCTGGGGTGATTGATCAACTTTTCAAGACCGTTATCTCCATCGTGTGTTGGAGAAGACCTTGTTGTGGCTTGATTTAGAAGCTCTGGATGGCTTGCTTTGGGGATTCCGCATCTAATCAGCTGGAATCGGGCTGAGACAGAGACATTGACTCTGTGAGTTGCGGAGCATTCAATGCTGGGGGTTATCACCAGCTCAGTACAGCCAAGTGCACAGTGTTCATCTGAGATATCACAGGGTGTGTGAAGCATGCCTATCATGAGCAAGGCACTGAAGATGTAATATTGAGTGACTTAAACTCAGCTTCTGTTCTCATCGATCTCTCGCTACTCTGCGCAAACATGAAGAGCGAATAATTAGTTTGTCTTAATTAATTGATTCACAGATTCACTGGCATTTCCTTGCCATGGTCTGCTCCACCCTGACCGGAAGTCATCGCTCCCCCTCCTTATACTTATGCCATTTGAGAGCAGTTGTGGTATGAAGGGCTTACACATTTGTGGTGATCTCTAGCACTGAGCACCGTGCCTTGCATTTCAAAGGTGATCAAAAAGTACCTACTGAATGAATGCATGCACATGTACCCATCTTATATGAACCCTATAGCGTGCCAGAGAAAAACGAAAGGGAAAGCAGTGGGGATCTGCCTAGACCTGTTCCCAGAGCCAGGAAGCACTGTCCAGATGGTAAAGGGGAGATCCGGTGCATAGAGTGGCTGCTGTTCTGGGAAGGCACTTCAAGTTTCCTTTGTATTAGGAGGCTGGTTGAACTTGAAGTCTTATCTCTAAAGCACTCTTCTTCCATTTTCCCCACCATCACTATTAGTCCATCCTTTTCTAAAAATTGCATGCTGTGTACCAGGTAGTCTTACTGCTGAGGTTTCATTTATATCACATTTTAAGCCAATAGTGAGGCTCCCACGCGTTTAGGTTTCTAGATCATGGCAATTTGCGATTTGGAAGGTGTTCTTCGATTCCTGACCAATCAAGACCTTGTAGGAAACCTATGATCTGTGCTGGAAAATTCACCAGCTTTACAAAGGGCACATATAACAAGAGTTGGGATGACTTGCCTGGACACATACAGTTTGATTTTGGCAAATTGGGCAAGTGATCTTAGTATGTTACACCGTGGATTTCTCTGTGTGACATCGGAATTTTGAGCTTCCCTGTCTCTGCAGGCTCTTTTCTCCCTGTCTCCTTTTAAAAGCACCTGCTGTCATAGGCTTCCAACTGCGCTGGGTCTTACTTCCCACAGGCCCAAGGCTGGGGAATGACTCTAGAGATGGGGGTAGTGAGCAGAAATTCCTCCCTCCCCTGTTTGAAGGTAGTGACCATGCTTCATTAGCTTTTCTCCTTCGCTGAGATTCAGAGCAAGGAGGGGAAGAAAGGGGAAGGAAACAGTCAGTTGCCTGGAGCATTTTAATTGGAGTGGACTTTCCATTCTTAGAAATGCTCCAGCCTCTGAGAGGGAACCCCCTCAAGAGGTGGGTAGGATCAAGGAGAACTGATCTCATTAAGCAAAAATAGCTGATTGTCACTTTGAATCTGGGTTTCACAGCTGGAAGCTGTGATTGACTTACACACTAACAAGAACTGGAGTTGGAGGAGGAGGTGAGGGAATTTGGTCTCGCAAAGAACATCCAAGCATAGCCCAAGGGCCCACACCCGCACCCATTTCCCTCCTGGTAGCCCGAGAAGTGCCATCTTCATTAGTCAGAAGAGGGACCGTGAAGTCCTTTCTGCCTCTTCTTTTGTTTTTCCTTCCAATTGACTTACACACTAACAAGAACTGGAGTTGGAGGAGGAGGTGAGGGAATTTGGTCTCGCACAGAACATCCAAGCATAGCCCAAGGGCCCACACCCGCACCCATTTCCCTCCTGGTAGCCCGAGAAGTGCCATCTTCATTAGTCAAAAGAGGGACCGTGAAGTCCTTTCTGCCTCTTCTTTTGTTTTTCCTTCCACTCCCACTTCTCTTTCTTATTTCTTTTTTACACTATCAATAGTTTCCTCTCTCTAGATTACTTACTGGTGAGAGTGTCTCCCCTGGGGTGCTAGAAATAGTGTGGTTTTAATGATACTCTGGATGATTCTGCTTCCTAAGAGAAATGTTGAGTGATGTAACTGCTGGGAGCACACCTGCCTGTGCTTCCCCACCCCCACCCCCACCCCGGGAGCCTGGCTCAGCTCACCTTCACCCCTTCACACCAGTCGGTCCCTAAATGCTTTCATCTCAGACTCTCTGGGGCTTCCTCCTGCTCCAGGGAGCCTGTGCTTATTTGTCCCTGCACAACTGGAGCCACATGCAGTAATTACATCTGCACTGGAAGGGTTTGTCTCCCTCGTGGGTGGTGAGGAAGAGCGCCCTCCTGCAGAGCGTGGCAGAGCCCTGGGAGCTCGGGGACATCAGACGGGGAGATGTTGGGAGCTTCATCCTCCTGAGCCACGCTGTACCCCCACCCGCCCCTCACTCTCTCCCTAGCCGTCAGTCTTCTCATCCTTACTCCTGACCCAGCTCCAAATGTCCTACAGCACTTCAGATGTCTTTTCAGCAGGATTTCCTGTCCCAGAGGGAATGAAAGCAGTTGGAGCAAAAGCAGTTTGATCGTGACACTCTGAGTCATAGTTTAAGAATTTCCTGATATCCTGCACCTCTGGTTCTGCCTAAGGTGTACAGCACCTGGAAGCCTCAGATGCCGCCTCTAGCTGGAATTGATACCTCTGAGAGCCCCGGCCCTGCAGGACCCAGCAGGAATCTGCAGAAAGCACAGAGAGAGCAGCCGGGGCTTGCCTGCGTCCCCTGTCTCCTGCATTGCTACCTCTGTGCTCTCTACTACCTGCCTCCTCTTTTAAGACAGATTGACCTTCAAGCTTTGTCTCACTGGACTTTGTCTGTTGCTGTTTCTGATTGTGGGTACCTTCCAGGCCTTCCGTTCTTGCTGGACTCTCTGGACTTCTTATTTTTTGCATGTTTTGACTATAATTATCAATAAAATAAAATAAAACAATAACATATCATCATCATCATCGCTATCACCAAAATCATCCTTTAAATTTAGAGACATGCCACTTTGACTTCATCTGATTTGGTCTTCACAAAGGTCTTCTGTGAAAAGACAGACAAAAGAAAATAAATAAAATAAAACAATAACATATCATCATCATCATCGCTATCACCAAAATCATCCTTTAAATGTAGAGACATGCCACTTTGACTTCATCTGATTTGGTCTTCACAAAGGTCTTCTGTGAAAAGACAGACAAAAGAAA
>NW_007735922.1:27947-29846 GCF_000696425.1 Galeopterus variegatus
ACTCTCTGGACTTCTTATTTTTTGCATGTTTTGACTATAATTATCAATAAAATAAAATAAAACAATAACATATCATCATCATCATCGCTATCACCAAAATCATCCTTTAAATTTAGAGACATGCCACTTTGACTTCATCTGATTTGGTCTTCACAAAGGTCTTCTGTGAAAAGACAGACAAAAGAAAATAAATAAAATAAAACAAAATGTAGACAGGGACTGGCATACACATTTTACAGAGGAGGAAATGGAGGCCTAGACTGGTTAAAATGATGGCAGCTAGAAGCAACATTCTGTCAATTATTTATTCATTCATGCACTCATTCAATCCTTCAGGAAAGAATTAGTGAGTGCCTGTCACTTGTCAGGTACTGTGCTTGACACTGGGGTAAGAAAGATAAATAACATCATAGTTTTCCTCAGGGAGCTCACAGTTTAGTGAGAAACACAGACAGAGTAACATATAATTACAGCACAATGAACGTAAGTGTATTTGTAATATATTCAAAATTTTGTGGGTTCACCAAAGAGGATCATTTACCTCCAGCTGTGAAATATGGGAGAATCAGGGATGACTTCCTGGAAAGCGTGACTACTAATATGACTCTTACAAATTGATTAAGCGTTAGTCAAAAGAAAGGGAATGACATGGGCGAAGTGGAGGAGAAGAGAAATATTCCAGGCATCGGAGACAATGAGAGGAAAGACGTAGAAATGAGAAATGGCATGGTGTCATTGAAAATATAAAAGTAGGGCCAGCCTGGTGGCGCACTGGAGAGTGCGCTCCTTGGGAGCATGGAGGCGCTCCCGCCGAGGGTTCGGATCCCATGTGGAGACCGGTTTCCGCTCACTGGTTGAGCGCGGTGTGGGCGCAGCACCGAGGGTTGCGATCTCGTTGCCGTCCCCGGTACGGGTGCGACACCGAGGGTTGCGATCCCGTTACCGGTCAGTAAAAAAGACAAAAAAGGAAAAAAAAATCTATCTATCTATCTATCTATCTACCTATCTATCTATCTATCTATCTATCTATCTATATAAAAGTAGTTTGGTGTCGCTGGAACGTAGAGTGTGAAATTGTTATAACCCAAATAAAAGTGAGCCCACTTGTCCCTGGTCCAATCATGATACCACATGACAAGAAACCAAAAATATTTTACTGTAGCTAAATCTTTACCCAAGTCTTTAAAATGGTCCCTAAGAGATAAACACATTACTTAACAGATAGTAGAATAGTTGAATGATGCTTTTTGCCGTTCTTTCTTGCTCTGTTTCACTCACGATATGGCAATCTTTTATCTTTTTCTTCAACATTTCGTGAGAATTCTAGGCTGTTTCTACTTTAACTGTCCGCGTTTGTCCTTCAGTAGTAATGTTTTCAGATTTCTATTGTAAATCAATTTGGCGTCTTCTCTTAACGTTTTTATTGGGTAGCTCCACTCATTCTTCTGATTAACATTCAGCTAAGAACCAAGAGAACATCTGTACTTGGCTGCGTGTTAATTTTTTTGTTCCCATTGCACTCATGTGAAATCAGTTTAAGAAGTATATGAGAGGCAGATCATGAAGTGCTAAAGAGACAGAAAATAGAAGGTAAGAACACAGGCTTTTTATTAAAAAAAAAATCTGTGGTTATAATTTACATAAGTGTAGATTTTGGTGAGTTTGGACAGATTTCTATATCTGTATAGCCTCTACCCCAATCAAGATCTAGCCATTACCGTTGCTTCCGAAAGTTTCCTCTTTTTCTTCCTGCTGAAACTATCCCAAGCCCCAACTTAAGGCAACCGCTACTATATATTACACTTTTTTCTAGATTTTCATAGATATATACATTTCTATTCTTCTAGAAAAATGTGTATAAATTCTATATATAATGCACATATATTCTATATAGCACAT
>NW_007735922.1:29856-30619 GCF_000696425.1 Galeopterus variegatus
TTTTTTTTTTTTGTCTTTTTTGAACGCAACCCTTGGCTTAGTGTCACCCGCACGGCGCTCAGCCAGTGAGCGCACCGGCCATCCCTATATAGGATCCGAACCCGCGGCAGGAGTGCTGTTGCTCTCCCAAGCGCCGCACTCTTCCGAGTGCACCACGGGGCTGGCCCAATTGCCAAGTATTTTTCCCAAGTGGTATAACCATTTTATATTCCTATTTTATAAGCATCATAGTTGTTCCACATGCCTGCTAACGTGTGGTATTCTGCATGTTAAATGGTTGTTTTCTAGTAGATATGTAGGATAAAGCACATTTGGTTTTAAGTTGTATTTCTCTGATGATCGATGAGGGTGGATATCTTTTCATGTGCTTATTGGCCATTTGTGTATCTTCTTTTGTGAAGTATTAGTTGAAATCTTTTGGCTATTCTTAATTAAGTTGTTTATTTTCTGATTATTGAGTTGTAACAGTTATTTACATATTCTAGATATATGTCCTATGCCAGGTGAATGTATTGAGAATAAGTTCTCCCGGCCTGTGCCATTACTTTTCATTTTCTTTATAATGAATGCTTCTCAAAGAACCAAAGCTTTAAATTTTGATGAAGCTCAATTTATCAATATTTCAGCTCATAGTTCTGGCTTTTTATGTCTTATGTGAAAAATAGGATGTAACCCAAGGTGATAAAGATTGTCTCCTATGTCTCTTTTTTTTTTTATTTTGTCAATATACAATGTGGTTGATTATTATGACCCATCACCGAAA
>NW_007735922.1:32100-33521 GCF_000696425.1 Galeopterus variegatus
ATTGAAAACACTATTTTTTTCCTAATACATTGCCATGGTTTCTTTGTCAAAAATCAATTGACCATTGAGTCTTTCTGGGACTCTCTATTTTTTCCTATTAATTTATGTCTAGTCTCATGCCCATACCATACTGTCTTGATTACTGTTTCTTTATAATGTCTTGAAATCAGATAACATATATAAATCAACAACTTTGTCATTTTACAAAATAGTGGCCCATCTTTTCTATTTTTATTTAATTTTAGAATCAGTTTGGCAATATCTACAAAAAAGATGCTGAAATTTTGTTTGGGGAAACATTTAAATTACATGAAGGTACCTTAAAAAGTTTGTGGAAAATTGAATTAAAAGATAATATGAATCCTTTCATGAACTTTTCGAAGGCCTCTTATATATAAATTTAGGAACAATTGACATTTAACTGTATTGAGTTTTCCTCTCCATAAAATATATTCTTCCATTTCCTTAGATCCTGTTTAATTTTTCATAACAGTGTTTTATAGCTTTCAGTGTATAGTTCCAAAGCATTTTATGTTTTTAAATGCTATTATAAATGGTATTTTTAAAATTTCAATTTCAGTTGCTCATTGAAAATATGTAGAAATACAATTGACTTTCATATATAGACCTTGTATCCTGTGACACTGCTAAATTTATTCACTGGCTCTAGTAAAATTTTTAAATTACTGGAGATTTTTTACATAAATGATTATATCCTGAATCAGTAAAGACAGTTTTACTTCTTCCTTACCAGTCAGTATGCCTCTTATTTCTTTTTCTTGCCTTGTATTGGCTATGTTCTCCATCAATATAATATTAAATATAAATGATGGTAGGTGACATTCTTGTCTAATTTCTGTTTAGAGGAAAAGCATTCCATTTTTCCCATTGAGTATAATATTCTCTGTAGGTTTTTTACAGATGATCTTCATCATATGGAGGAAGTTCTCTTCTGTTCCTAGTTGCACGTGTGTGTGTGTGTGTGTGTGTGTGTGTGTGTTGCATTTTGTCAAATGTTTTGTTTGGCATTTATTGAGATGATCATATGATGAATTATATGGAGTATTTTTTAAATGTTAAACCAACCTTGTATTCCTATAATAAATATTCATACTCATATTACCTATTGAATTTGTTGATATTCTGTTTATGATTTTGCATGTTGCATTCATGAGGGCAATTGGCCGGTAATATTATTGACTGGTTTTGGTACCAGTGTAATTCCAGCCTTATACAATGAGTTGGGAAATGTTTCCTCCTAATTTATTTTTAGAAAGACTTTGAATATAACTGATATTACCTATATTTGTATTCCAAAGCAATAGTTAATAACAGTAATGGTTAAAAGCAACTGTGTTATTTTAATCTTTGTAATGGAACTATTCCTAGTATTTTTTTATTAGGTTCAATGCTTGTTTCAG
>NW_007735922.1:34914-37409 GCF_000696425.1 Galeopterus variegatus
TGTTTTCAGCTTATCTGTGAATATTTAATACTTTTAGCTTTACATGTTTTATGCATGAAATTTAAAAATAATTAGAGCTTCATTTTGAATTGTTTCTTTTATCTATATGAAGTAATACTTTTTGTTTTTTTACAATTTTATGTTTTTAGGCTGCATTTAACTTTATATAACTTTAATATCATATTTATTGCTTTGACTTTGTTAATACTATAAATACATTTGCCCATCCTTTAAAAGAAAATACTTGCATTAGTCTGATTTAGATGTATCTTTCGTTGACAGAACAGATATACTGTTTTCTTTTCTTTTCTTTTCTTTTTAATCCAACCTGAGCCTTTCTTCTCTTTAAAGGGGAGTTTAACCCACTTTCAGGTATTATGCAACCTGATGTGTTTGTTCCCTGTCATCTTTCTGTTTTCTGCTTTTTGTTCTGTCTAGTAGTCTTCATGTTTTATATCTCGTGCTATTTGAAACAGGCTTTCTTTGATTTTATCCTCTAAAGTTTTTCAAAATGAATAGATCATGCTTTTATTCATACTGGGGCTTAGATTTAAGTTTCCCAGAAGCGTTTTCATGCTATGTGAATGTAATTATTCAAGCCGAGTGCATGTTCTTCCCGTGCCCCTACAGGAGACCAGAATAGCATGGGCCTCCCTCTGTCCTCATTCCTTCCTAACACTCATGTTTCTTGCACTTTATGAAAAATCACATTTTGAACTTGTAGTCAAAGGTTATGTCGTTTAATATGGGTATTTTTATCTAGCTTAATTATTAGATTTATAACAATTCCTTATCCTCATCACTTTAAATCAGGGCTGTTTATATCACGAGTCTCTTGCAGGCACCCTCAGTTGGTTGGAATACATTTCAAGAAGTTTTACTAAAAGGATTTTGAGTTTTGTATTTTCTGATTCTCAGGATATGTCTTCTTTCATAGGATAAATATTTATTGAACACCTGTTTTACAGCAGTAGCTGTGCTCGGTGCTGAAGATACAATCATGAGCAGCATAGGCACCGTCCCTCAAGGAGTGCACATGCTGGAAGATCTTTTTTTTTTGCCATCCAATGTGACTGGCATGTTTCCTGAGTATAAAATTCAAAGATCCTGATCTTTACTCTCAAAATTCCTGTGGGTACCACTTTATTATAGTTGGCATTTAGTGATGAAGGAGACCAATCCGAGGCCTTATTTCCTAATTTGTATAATTTTACGAGTAACCTGTTTACTACCTAAAGGATGAAGATATGCCTTTCTTTATCTGTGAGGTTAGAAGCTATTTACTAGAGGGATGGATGTGTCTCTTGTAATTGATTTCTCCTACTGTGTGGTGAGCCCATCATTATGCACAAGCCAGCCTTCTGCAGTGTAAGAAAGTGAGAATGTGTTAAACACTGATGGTTGGTTCTCTGAAGTTTGTTCTGAGGATACTGAGTTATACACCTGTTGGCTCTTTATTCTGTTCCTTTCACGTCAGTCATCTTTCTCTCTCTCATTATAATCTTTTATTTGTCTTTTCCTTTGTGTCCTGGGAGAACCTCTTAGGTTTGGAACTCATATCATTGATTTTCTATTTTATTTCTTTTTTTTTTTTTCCTTTTTGTCTTTTTTCGTGACCGGCAACGGATCGCAACNTTTGAATATAACTGATATTACCTATATTTGTATTCCAAAGCAATAGTTAATAACAGTAATGGTTAAAAGCAACTGTGTTATTTTAATCTTTGTAATGGAACTATTCCTAGTATTTTTTTATTAGGTTCAATGCTTGTTTCAGCCCTTTATCACGTTAAAAAAAGACTATCCCTTTCCCTATTTCAATAAAAAATGTTTAGTCAGAAAAGAATTGGTTTTATCAAATTATCTTTTTGAATAAGTTATAAAAATAATTATATTATTTTTTCATTTGATCAACGTGTGTGATAAATAATGATATTATATTTTGTAATGTTGAAACATTCTATCTTAATATTCACTGTTTTTGCCTTAATAATTGTAAAGAGGAATGTCTATAGTTTACTATATTTTTAAGAAACATGAATGAATTGGTAACCTTTCTTTTTGTACTTTGGATCACTTTAAATAGAATAAAGAATTTATATTTCTTAAATGTTTGATAAAAATTGTCTATAAAGTTAAGCAGGTCTGGGCCTACTTTGTGAGTAGTTCTTCAGCAATTTTTTCTAAACTTTTATTCAGAATTTTCACCTCTTGAATTAATTTTGGAAATTTATATGATCTGTTTTGATAAGTGTTTCATGGCTAAGTTTACAGATATTTATGTTAATATATGAGTATACAATGGTATATGTAAAACGAAAATACATACAAAATATATATATTGGGCACACATACAGTTATATATGATTTATATAGTATAAAAACTCTTCATAAATACCATATACAGGATAAGATAAATATTATATATATATTATATATAATATATATAATATATATATATATATATCTAATATATATATATCCACACAGAGAGA
>NW_007735922.1:38086-71426 GCF_000696425.1 Galeopterus variegatus
TCTGTGAGGTTAGAAGCTATTTACTAGAGGGATGGATGTGTCTCTTGTAATTGATTTCTCCTACTGTGTGGTGAGCCCATCATTATGCACAAGCCAGCCTTCTGCAGTGTAAGAAAGTGAGAATGTGTTAAACACTGATGGTTGGTTCTCTGAAGTTTGTTCTGAGGATACTGAGTTATACACCTGTTGGCTCTTTATTCTGTTCCTTTCACGTCAGTCATCTTTCTCTCTCTCATTATAATCTTTTATTTGTCTTTTCCTTTGTGTCCTGGGAGAACCTCTTAGGTTTGGAACTCATATCATTGATTTTCTATTTTATTTCTTTTTTTTTTTTTCCTTTTTGTCTTTTTTCGTGACCGGCAACGGATCGCAACCCTCAGTGTCGCGCCCGTACCGGACCGGGACCGGCAACGGGATCACAACCCTCGGTGTTGCGCCCGCACCTCGCTCAGCCATTGAGCAGGAACCGGTCTGTATGTGGGATCCGAACCCTCAGCGGGAGCGCAGCCGCACTCCCAAGTGACGCACTGTAGCAGTGCGCCACCAGGCCGGCCCAGGCCCATATTTCTGATATGACTTACATTTCATTGTTATTTTGAAACCCCTTGCTTGCTCTCCATATGTAAGTATACTTCTTGGTTCTCCTTGTTAAGTGTTCTTAAATCCTATCCCATTCTTTTTCAGCTTTTGCCTCCTTAAGTCTTTTCCTGAAGGCCATATTTTCTTCTTCTTTTGAGGTCATAAAATAGATTTCTAAATTTTTATTAGATTACCTGTTTATTGTGATGAAGTACACATAGCATAGAACTTACACTGTAACCATTTTTAAGTGTACAGTTCTGTCGTGAATGCAAGTACATTCACATTGCCGTGCGTGGAAGCCATGTTTTTAAGTACGCTCTTCCTGGAGTGTTTGTGGCTGGTCTTCCCTTTCTTTACAGTATTTTCTACTTTTGTCTACAGTATTTTCTCCATACACATCCCAAAAAATGTTTCAATCTGTGGTAAGTGGATGCTGCCTTGTCCCCGTCTCTCTGCCCTTGGTGTAATGTTTGAATCTTGTTTTAATTCTACTGTTGAAATACATATGGGGATGCAGAGCTCCTGGTTCATGTCCCAGTCTCCAGCTGGCTTTCACCTGTTACACTTCTGCTTTATTGAAACGGTACTTTTTTCTTTGTCCTCTGGGATTTCTGATGCACAGTGATGGTTGAAGAATTTGAATAATTTAAGGCTTAGGTCCATTCGTTTGTTAATCTGGTTTGAGGATGCATTGGTATTGCACATCCATTGATAATCTATTAGATAGTCTGTGATGGTTTCCTTAAATAATCTATGATGGTGGCTGGCCTCCTCCTAAGGAACCCTGAATGATCCCCATCTCCTGGTATTCAGGCCTTGAGTAGTGCTCTACTCTATCGCACCAGTGTTGGTCTGTGTGACCACAGCATACAGCCAAATGATGGCATGAGACTCCCAAGGCTATGTCATAAAGGCCATCTTTGCCCTCTTTCTTGCCCTCTGTCTTGGACATCTCATTCTGAGAGGAACCAGCTGCCATGACATGAGGGCATGGAGAGGTCTTGTGGTGAGCAACTTCTGCCAACAACCTGCACTACCTAGCCAGGCATGACAGTGAGCCCCTTTGTAAGTGGACCCTCCAGCCCTTGTCAGGTGTTCAAGTGATGCAGCCCCAAGTGATACCATTATTGCACCCTCATGAAAAATCCTTATCCAGACCCTAAGCAGCTCCCAAATGCCTGGCCTACAGAAATAGTGTGGTATAATAAATATGTAATGTTTTAAACCTCTAAGTTTTGAGGTGATTTGTTACTTAGCTGTAGATAACTAATGGATCCATTTAGGTTAGCTCTTGTATTACTAATAGCTGCTTGTTCCACTCTTAGTTGAAGCCTTACTATCTGGGAAAGGGGAGACTTTATGGACGTGCATACTTACTTCCTATCTCCTTTACAATCTTTGTTTCAATTAAGATAAGTTATTTCTAAGTTTTTGTAAGTTATTTTAGTAATAAGTTGGGAGATGCATTTAGGCCTTCTACTTTGACTCAGTGACTCAATGTTGAAGCAAATGTCTCTCCTTGCTCTTAACAAGAGTCCATGAAAGATACCTTTATATCTTTAATATGCCAGACTACTTTAAAAGATATCCAATTGTCTATATATCCTTCAATTTTTCAAACAAGGTAAAATACGTGTAATCTTTGGGTTATTGAGGTAGAAAATCATATTAATTTTAAATAAAGATAATTTTATCTTCTTCTCAATGCATTCCTTTTATTTCTTTTCATGTCTCATTGCATTGGCTGGAATTTCAAAAAATGTTGAATATTAATAATTATAAGTGACATTCTTTGTCTTATTTCTGTTCTCATGGAATTGACTCTAGTGTTTTTTTTTTCATTAAGTATGATGCTAGCTGCTGTTTTCAGAGAGATCTCACTTATCGAGAGATCATAAATAGATGTTTGACTTTTATTAAATTCGTTATTTTTGTAATTCCTAGAGCTATTCACAGTTACAATTTTGACACATCTTTGCATTCTTGAAATTAGTTAGTTTCTATTTGCTAATGGAATTGTATTTGTATAAGTAAAGCACTATATGCAATAGTGGGGACAGGAAAATGCATGTTCCCTGACAGTACACAGGTGATCAAAACATCCAGCGGTGGAAGTTATGGTACCTACACTGCAGTGAGTGCTGTGGATTACAGTTTTTCAAGTACTACATCAGTTTAAAGTACTAATAATGGCACAAAGAAGAAACTTTGAGGTGGGATAGCAACTTTTCTGCCACCAGGCTTAGCCCACAAAATGATAGTAAAATGTCATCATCAAATGCAGTTACAAAAATATTTTTTAAAACTTGGGTTTTTCACACTGCTTCTATAATCAAACCATTTTCCTTAGTGCCTAAACCCCTAGTCCAACAGTGTAGACAAGGGGAAGGAGCCCTGGGCGTTCTACTATTTACCAACTAGGGGACCTTGAGTAAGTCACTCGCCATTTTTGAGCCTGTAGTTCTTATCTGCACAATGGAGCTAGTCAATCAGCCCTATACTCCTTAGAATATTGTTTTGAGGATGAACTATAAGAGAGGTGAAGGTGCTTTTAAACCAAAGTTCACTGCACATGTGCAAAAATGGATTGTTGTAATCGTGCCAGAGTAATATTTTTTTTTCCTTTTTGTCTTTTTTTTTTACTGACCGGCAACGGGATCGCAACCCTCGGTGTTGCGCCCGCACCGCACTCAGCCAGTGAGCGGGAACCGGTCTCCACATGGGATCCGAACCCTCGGCGGGAGTGCCGCCGTGCTCCCAAGTGGTGCACTCTCCAGTTCGCCACCGGGCCGGCCCCAGAGTAATATTAAGCCAAGGCTCAGCACTCATACAGAGCAGGGTCTTTTTGCTCCCTTATGTTATTTCAGGCGATGTGAAACATGGGTTTACATTTTAGTGCTACTTAATTACCCATCCTCGTCTCCCAGCCATTTTCACATTTAAACAAAAGTCTCATTTCACTTAACAATGGAAGGGCTAAAAATTTGCATATTAAGTGTGAGTCAGTGGCATGGATATCTAATTAAAACTGTGTATTTTTTTCTTTTTCCCCTTTTCATTTTTCTCTCCTGAGCTGCTGACATTATTGAAACTGTATTTAGTGTCCCCATTCTGTCAGCCTGTGTGCTCTGAGAAAAGCAAGCTGGAAGGGTGCAAGGGAGAGCGGGAGCTTAAGAGAAGCACGAGAGGGAGGGAGGGAGGAAATGGGGACGAGGAACTGAGGAAGACAATGGCAAACACAAAAGGACCATGACGGGAAAACCATACAGAAGAAAAGGCACATGGATAGTGTCTGAGGGATGCTGTTGAGTTTTTAAAAGAGGGCACAAGGGTGAGGAAGAGATGGCCTGAAAAGTGGAAAAGCACCAGAAAAAAGAGAAAGGGTAATAATAGAAGGGGAGGGAAAGGACCAGAGACAACAAGGTGGGTGGAGAGGAACCTTTGAAGTTAATGGAAGAGGTGCTGTTGTCACAGAGCAGGGGTTCAAGGTTAGACAGACTGTGGGGTCAGCAGAGCAGAGGGCAGTTGGTAACAGGAATAGATTTTTGGGGAAATTCTTGTACAGTTTCATAAAGGGTGTCTATAATATTCTGTCATGGAGAGATTGTAATACAGAGGCACAGCCGATGGTCTTATTTGAACATCTGTCCCCTCCCGTGCGTAGGCTTCCATGGTATATTTTAATAGCACAGGTGTATTCCACACCCTCTCTCTTAGATTTTCTTCATTTTTCCTCCTTACAAGTGAACACAGAAACTTGCCTCAAAAACAGATTCATCTGAAGTTATTTATGCACCTTCAAGATATAGTCAAATATGAGAATTTTATTCTTTCTCATCCTCACCGCATCACTAAGACCATACTAACTAGGAATTAGTCCATATTTAACAAGGAATTAAAGTCATCTCCCCAGTATCTTCCTTTGTTCACTGTCTTCATGGAGCAGGTTACCTATTTCTAAAAGTATAAGATTTATGGAGAAAATCAGTCATTAGTAATGGTACAAGGTGAGAAGCATGTCCCATGCTAGGAGCTGGAGCAACTGTGTGGCACCACGGTCATGTCTACTGCAGTTGCGGCAGCCGTGCCTCTCAGCATGCAAGACTGTCCAGCTGTCTGTGTCCAGCTCCTTGAGCAGATATGGATTGGAAGGGCCAAAAGATTTGAGTGAATCAAGGCCAATTGGAAAATGATAAATCCCAAAGGGAGGGGAAGGAAGAAATGGTGCTGTTAAAGTACAGGCCCCAGCACTATCGCACCAGGGACCAGGATGCAGTTAGATAGAGAGGAATCATGTGAATTTGCAATCTGTGAAGGGACAAGGCAGCAGGGACCAAAGAATCACTTGGCCAACTTCCTCAAAACCCTTTGGTCCCTTGTGTTAGTCTGTTTCTGTTGCTTATAACAAAATACTTGGAACTGAGTAATTTGTAAGAAAACATTTATTGCTCACAGTTTCAGAAGCTGGGAAGTCCAAAGTCCAGGGAACACATCTGATGAGGGTCTTCTTTGGTGGTGGCTTTACAGGAACGCAGGGGTCTCACACGGCAGAAAATGACTGAGCAGAGAGAGAGAGACTCTCATGTGCTCTCTGTTTAAAGCTCTCAGAACCACGCTCCTGACCACCAATTTTATTCCATTCACTACAGCACAGTTCTACAATCTAATCAACTCTTCAAGGCCCCTTTCAGTTATCACAGTTTTCCTACTCTCAACAGCTACAGTGGGAATTAAGCTTCTAATGCTTAACTGGGGACACACTTTGGGACTTTGGGGACACACTTCAGTCAATCCACAGCACCCCTATTGGAAGTTGGCTTGGGAAGCTCTTCCCTAGACCTATGATTAAGTTCAGGGTTCCCTATCCTCCCGGTGTGGTATTTCCAAAATTAGCCTAAATTTGCCTGATCATAGAAATTTTTCAGGTTCTTGTAAAATTATACATTTTAGGCTCCAACCCAGTTCTTCCAAATTGGGTGAGGATTATATATTTAATCAACACCAGGCAATATTGATAAATAGCAATTCTTAGAGGAGTTGAACAATTTCAGCTGATGGGAGCCATGATAAGACCAAGCAAGTAATGATAATGATATATCCTTAGATACTCTGTCTTAATTAAGGCTCTGTCTAATGCTGAAACTTAATTTTCCTAATATCCCAAACAACCTCTTGGTTTTCCCACTGTTAGACTTCACTTTAACATCGGTATCCTGACTCAATCCTGATTTGATGCATGAGGTAATTAAGCAACTCTAGATCTACATTTCACAACTTATTACCTTCATCTTAACTCCTTCAAATATGATTTTAAGGCAAGACAAGATAAATAAGCCTATATTTGGTGGTTTGGGTCCTGTATGCCTAAGGATATACCTTTTAATTCTACTCTCCAGGAACTAGCATACTTTCCTAGAACGCTGGCTTAGTGTTTGAATATTGCTCCCTCTCGATAGAGCAAGCCTTGATGATAACTGCCAGCAGTTAACATAATACCTAACATGAGTTGAGTTCTTCCTCAATTGCCAGCATGTTCTTTGTAAATAATAACCCATTTCATTCTCAGGATATCGTATGATGTAGTTACTAATAGTATCCCCAGTTTTTAGTTAAGGCTGCTGCAGCACAGAGAGGTAAATCAGTTGCCCAAGAGATGCACAGTTAGAGTCCATTTAAAATGAGATGGGAAATATGGATACCTATGGACATACACCAGGGCTGTGAGATTCAAGAGAAGGAATACAAGCTGACTGGTGATCTTTGTTCTTGATTTCTAGGATTTCAGTTATGCAGTTAACTTTGTAAAATCTCCAAGTTTTGTTTCCTGTTGAACTTCTAAGCTGTGTAAAGTCAGTTTAAGGCATCATTTAAGTAATCCTACCAATATTTGTATTTTGATTTAAAATGGAATTATTGAAATAAAATGTTTTTCTCTTTCTTTTATGACTTTATTTGGAATAGCAGGTCAAAATAAAATCTATAAAAATAGATAATATACTTAGACAAATACCTCATGTTCCCTAAAACCATGAACTTGTATTCATACTTTTAGACTCCATTTGATTATAGGGGTAGAGTCCTATTCAATACATTTTGAAGGTTTTCGGAGAGATCTGTTCATGACTACTGACTACGAACAAGAATACTGAACAGCCACATATAAGTATTTGTAAAAACTATAAAGAAAAGCACAGAATGTGTGGCCTCCCATTTTGGTGTCATATAATTTTCTCCTGTGTCTTTGGTAGTTGTTTCAAGGAAGGACACGGTCCAAGCCAAAGGCCTTACAGTGGTCTGCAGCATCTTGTCACCCAGCCTGGTTACCTGCCTGACCTCTTCTGTCATTATTCTGCTCAGTCCACTCCCGAGCAAAGGGGCTCCTTTCTGTTCCTTTAACATACCAAAAACGTTCCCACTTTAGTGCATTGGTAGTGGTGCTTACCTTGGCGTAGAATGTTCTTCCTCCAAACATATGCATGGCTCACTCCAATACTTCTTTCTGCTCTCTGCTCAGAAGGCTTCTGAATGAGTGCGAATCTTCTCTGATCACTTTCCATAAAATAGCAACCTTCCCATCATCACCCCAGTGTTCCCCATCCCCTTACCCTGATTTATTTTTCACCCTCTCACACACTGAACATTGTCTTTGTATTGTCTTCCTCCAGCACACTAGAATATAAGTCACCGAGCAGAAACTAAGTCTATTTTATTTATTGTGCCCTATCTCCAGCATCTGGAACAGTACCAGTCACCTAGTAGACATTCAATAAATATTTGATATGTCAATAAATGATCACGTGGATGTGTTTGGCCACAAGGAACAGATGACCAGGCAGTGGCTTAAAAAAATAGAGTTTTATTTGTCTTGCACAAGAGAAGTAGGGAGTCCCAGGAGGGGCTGGAAGCTCCGCAGCATGTCCTTCACGGGGCTTGCTACCTCATTGCCGCAGGACAGCAAATGCACTGCCAGCCGTCATGCCAATGTTCTTGATGGAACAAGAGAAAACTATTCTCCCCTGTGAGCCTTTGCATTGTATTCAAGCAGGGAGGTCCTCCCTAGCATACTTCTGCTTAAATCACATTGGCCAGAGCTCTAGCGCTTGGCTAGGCCCAGTAGCAAGAGAATCTGGGATGTCAAGTATTTACCTTCTAAGGAATGTGATTTGTAAGAAGGGATTTGGGATTGCGTGTTGAGTGAGCCCATCTCCAGTGCTGTTAGGATTAAGTGATCCGATGCATATAATTTGCCTGCACATAGTAATCATTGAAGAAAAGACAGCTTATCATCATCATGGAAGGCTCTGTAAAGCACCATCATATCCATACAGATCTTCTCTTTGCTTCTTCCTACAGTGAAGACTTTCATTTTCTATACCCGTCTGAAAGAATCATGGTAGCATTTTATAAAATTGTGCTGAGACTCTCTTAATTTTAGAATTGTAGTGCTTTAAATTATAATTTCAGTGTTAGTTGGTTTTATGTACTAACAAATTCTCAGTGTAGCAAACCCCACAACTTTTTTCCTGATTTTGTATCCATACAGATCTTCTCTTTGCTTCTTCCTACAGTGAAGACTTTCATTTTCTATATCCATCTGAAGGAATCATGGTAGCATTTTATAAAATTGTGCTGAGACTCTCTTAATTTTAGAATTGTAGTGCTTTAAATTATAATTTTGGTGTTACTTGGTTTTATGTACTAACAAATTCTCAGTGTAGCAAACCCCACAACTTTTTTCCTGATTTTGTGTACATGACCCTCAACTCATTAAATGATTTGAAGAGCTGTTAGAATCAGATTTTGGAGTTCCTTGGCCCAAGTTTGTAAGAGAGCATATACGACTGGTCAAGTCCAGAGTTTTCAGAGGCCAACCTATTGTGTCTTAACTTACTTTCTTATCCCTCAAGAGGAAAAGAATAGTGTTCTTAGCAGGAGCCAAATTATTTCCTGAACAAGAAGAACCATGAAGCATTAGGAAGACTTTTCAGCAAAATGTAACATGTGTTCCCTATAATTCTGACACTTCTCAGAAATATGACTCTAAATAAGGCACGTTTCTCAGATGATGCGTATCACCAGCATGCTCTGAAATGCTCCAAAAGTGATTATAATAACGCCTCACCCTTCAGGTACACAGCATTCTCACTCTTGAGGCCACCTTCACACTCTCCGTTCCTGCCATTCTCACGTCCTGGAGAGGGAGAACAGCCTGGCGCGCTCCTGCACTCCACTGAGGCTCTGAGGAGTGTGACATGCGCGGTCCCGGGCAGGGCGGTGGCAGCATTCTGCTGTGCCTTTATCCCAAGTCATGCTGATGATTAAGGAGACATGCCCAACACCTTACATGCCCTAGGCATGGAGGCTGTTTCTGATTCTTCATGGCTCTATCTCCAGCACCTGTCACAGTACCGTGATCAGTAGAGTCCCATGGCATGAATCGACCCATAGAGGCCTGGGCTGTGTAGCTTGGCTTAACTGGTCGTTTAGAACAAGTATTTCAAACCACTATATAAATGACTTATCCCATAGAAGCCCCAAATAATTTCACAATTGTGTGAGTGTATCCTTGCAAAATGTAAGTGCATGAGGCTAAAATCACCGTGAGCTATCCTGCAGGGAGCTGTCGATCTGTATTCTAATTGATGGATTATAATCACTCCTGGATTACAGCTTCATTCTTATGGGTTTGATTTCTGAGCAAATATCTTTGCACAGCATATTCATAGTTACCTCAACTTCCTGCCCTTAATTCCCAGAGTATATTTTGCAACATCCCTTTTAAGACATTAATGTTCTGTTTGATATTATAGTTGTCTTATTATGTTTATCAGTATCAGTGCTATTGCTCTTGTCATTCCTGCTTAACTGAGAGCTCCTAAAAGTCAGAGGACAGAGTCCTAATGAATGGACGCTCTGTAGATGTTTATTTAGTGAAATGGAACAGGATGGAATAGAATGGAAGAGATAAAGTGTGCTTGAATAACGTGAATGCAAAATGAGTGTCAAATTGGACGAAGGAGAGAGACTCAAAGGAGGTACAGTGATATAGGATTTGAGGAAAACACTCTAGAAGATAAAAAATAAATAAATAAGTCTTCCACACTTGTTGAGAGAGAAAATCCTTTGTAGCAGAAACTTGTTCCCTGTAGAGTCTAAGTTTCATTCTCAAATCACCGTGTGTTTGAACTTGAGTCTAAGTGGATTAAGAGCTTCCTCTTTTTTCTTAAAAAAAAAAAAAAAAAAACCCAAAACACCCAAGGATTTTGGAAAGTCAGAGGGTGTCATGTTCCATTCCCATGAGACACCTCCTGTGCTGCTGTTTGTCTAGAGGTGGATGGAGGTAAGTTTCTGCAACAAATGCTTTTTGTTATTTATTTTTTTTTAAAGAACAAGATTATTTGGCATTTGGTTGGAATTCTCTCACAAAATGGCTGTGTCCTCGACATTGGATTTAAATTACTTCTCAAAATAAGCATGGAAATTTTCCAAGATAAAAATGCTAGAGTTTTTCCTTGCCTTCTGCTGACTGAAGACACGAGAGTTGTTGAGCTTTTTGTCTCCCTTTCTCATGCGGAACCAGCTTCTTACAGAATGATTAGGGTTTCACTGACATCGATCTGGCGGGAGACAGGAAGGGAAAGAAGATGAGATAGGGAGGGAAGAAATCCCTGTTTTTCTTCTGTCAAAAAAGAAAACAAAGAAATACACTAAGATCAGTTTTTACTTGAACTCACTCTGTGCAAAGAAACAAACTTTATTTCATAATTTTGCAAAATGTCCAACACTATGAACACTACAGAAAACACGAGAACAATATTTATTTTTAAAGAGGTCATTGTTACACAGTTTTATTATAAGTAGCAGCACATAGGGTGTGTGCATGATTCACAGCTGTATGGGAAGACAAACCTCACAGGTACAGAAATATCATTATGAAAAACTTCTTGGATTTGAAGGGAAGTTGTCAACAAGCCTCACAGCTTCCTGGGTTCCAAGGTGACCATAGCAAGCAATCCTAAGGTGGACTGGCAAGTTAAGGGGCCTGGCAGGCAGCCGAGGGCCTTGCCAGGCAAGAAAGGGCTCCCTGCAGGGAGCACAGCTGTCAACAGCTGGGACATGGCTTTCAGGAAGCTCCAGCAGAGGTCGCCTGTGTTCCCACAACCAGCTGAAATCGTTTTGCACCCAGAAAACAAAACAGATGAGAAAAGAGGTGTATGGGAACAGGGTAGGAGCAATCATCCCGTTATTTGTGAAGCACGGGATAAACAAGCTCCTATCCCTTGCATTCCCAGCCCTTTGGATCAGGGTAAAATTGAATTGAACAAAGCAAGTGATGTATTATTGATGTTAGTGTTTCTTTTAAAGATTTGATGCGGGCAGCCACAAAACATTGCAATGAAAAGGGAAAGGCTCTTCAAAATTGGCAGTTCTTTTTCTTAAGTTCTCTCCCAGTAGGATGCTATATGCATCTTTTCTCTCCTTCCCCTTTTTGGGAGCCTTTTTTTGAACGAAGAAATGGAAATTCAGGAAGGAGGGGAGAAAGCAAGCAGCAAGCAGACACAGGAAGGGACAGGGAAACACAAAAGCTGTAAGGGGGCATGCACTAGGAGACGGAAGGTGAAAGCACTTTGGATTAAAAACCAGACAGAGGGCATAGTAAAAGGACAAGAAATTGATATGCTTCTAGAATACTTATCTTGCACCTGGGGACACAGTGTAGGACTTGCATTCCCTTTGGGAAAACATATGCACATTTCTTCCTTGTCTGGACATAAAGGGAAGAGCACTGCAGCAGTCATCTGGATGGAGGGAGGGAACTTTCTTCTCTTTGGAGCCCTTTCCCTTCCTCGTCTCAGCTCTATCTTGGTACCCATCCTACTAGACGGCTGGTCCTGGCATCTCTCACCACTCCGAGCTCTACGGCTGTATTTACCAGCAGGTCCAACTTCTTATTTAACCAGTTTCTCAAAGATTTCACCACCACACTTACTCTAGCCTCAGAGAAAAAGATGGAGATGCACCCAACAAATATGTACAAATACATGTTAAAATATTTTTTAAAAAACAAAATAAAATGGAAAATAAGGGGAAAAAAGATGGAGATGGAAACCCTGCATTTTTTAGCTCCTTATTTGCAAATATGATCCTCAGAACAGGCAGTCCAGCTCTGTATGGATCATGTTTAATCTCCACATCATGCATCCATTTTTTATTGAGTAGCTACCATATGCCAGGTACTGTGCTAACTACCCTTAAGAGTGTTATATATTTATTCAACAAGTATTTATAATGTACCTGTGATGCACTAAATGCCATTTACTGATACGTACACTCATTCATTCATTCAAAATATATATTGAGCAATGACTAAGTATCAGGTACTGTTCTGGAAATTAGAGATAGAATAGCACAAAACAAAGTCCCAGCCATCATGATGGAGCCAAAAGACAATAAATAAATAAATTCCATATCACGATTTTATTTTTTTTTTTAGGCCATAACTTTATGGTTGTTTATTTTTTATTTATTTATATATATTTTTTAATAATAATTGATTATATATATTTTGGGGGTTCAAGGTTGACATATGTTGATCAAATCAATATTATTAGTGTATATATTGTTACAAACTGTACTTATTCTTTATGCTCCTTGTCCAGTCTGTCCCTATCCCCCTCACCCTCCCCGCTCCCCGCTCTGATAACCCTAGAGTTCTTTTCTCCCTCTGAAAGAGTAATGTTTATTTTGTTGATTTGTTGCCTAGATGATCTGTTCAATGCTGAGAGGTGTGTTCAGGTCCCCCAATATTGTCACAGAGCAGATGCTTTTTCTGTCATTTTGGAATAGGCTTTGTGGAGAGAGACATCCTCTTCTTTTCTTTACCTCTGCTGGCGACTCTCCTTGTGTCAATGCACTCCTGTGACTGGTGGACCATCTGTGTGGTGGTTGTGACGTTTAGCCACTTTCGTGGGAGCTGTGGTTACTGTGGTGGCTGTGGTGGGCCACCCACATGGAGGTGATGTTTTTGGCATACTCCTTGACACTGGGAGTGTGCCTGGTTGTGGGAGGGGGGTCCAGTCCCCTTCTCCATGCCTCGGGCCCCTGGGCAGGCCCCGAGGCACTGGTGGTGTGCCTGGGCCAGAATTTATGTTTTGTCCTTTGCTTACTTCTAAAATGGGGGAATTTCCTGTGGGAACCAGTACTTGAGCTGTGTTGTTGAGGTAAATTGCTGCTTTGCTGCTGCTTCCCTAGGGAAGGCTTTTTGTGCAGCTCAGGGTTCAATGGTTGACCTTATAGATACTTCCAGCTCTCCAGAGACCTGGTGCACCTGGGTTGTGTAGAAACTCTGATCTGGGACTGAGTCTTTTCATTAAACTGTGCCCCATGCAATTCTTTATTCCTGACCAGTCTCCTCTGAGTGGTCCTGCGCTGACTGGGGGGGGGGTGGTGGATCGGCTGTCCTTGCTGTGTCCTAGTGTTCTCCCTGTGGGCCCGTCTCCCCCATCACCTGTGCTCCAAACACTTACCATGGGATGGGCCGTGCACCAGTCCCTTGCAAATGACTCACAGGCCTCTGAATGGCTCTGGTCTTTCAGCTGTTGTGGCACCTTGCTTCTGTATGGGTCCACGGGAACCCTATTAGTGGTCTTGCTATCATGGGGGCCACCAAGGTCCCCTTCTCCCCTGCCGCCTCCAAGCAACTGCATCTGAAGGGCCCAGCTGCAGCTTCTGCTGGCTCCTGCTCCATGCACTCAGTAGCTCCAGCCTTAAAGTGGCCACGGCCTGAAACGCCCTGAGCAGTTTTTTCTTTCTCTCACTTGGCTTTTCCCACCTTCATGCACTCCATAGATCTCTCCTCCTCTTCCCCTGAGCTCCAGTGGCCCCACCTTGGCTGTTGTTGCTTTTTTATAGTTGTAAATTGGTTGATTTGTGGGAGAGAGTGATGCTGGGGACTGTCTATCCTACCATCTTGACTGGAAATCCCCCCTATCATGATTTTAAATGCTATTTATATGCTTATGATGACCAAAACTCTCCCCCCCAATTGTTGAATCATATATTCAACTGCCTACTTGACATTTTCGCTGGGAAATCAAATTAGGTATCACAAGCTTTTATGCCTGAAATCAAACCATTGGTTCCTGGCCCTTCTCAACCTGTTCCTTCCTCATTCTTCCCTGTCTTAAAAAAAGACAAATTCATTATTCCAATTGTTTAGACCAAAAAAGAATGGAGTCATCCTTGATTCCTCTCTTCCTTGCACACACGATACTCTAAACATCAGTAAATGTAGCTGGTTCTACCTTTAAAACGCACCTGGCGTTGTGACCTCACTGCCTCTACGCCCACCTCATCAGTGCAAGTTCTATCAGCTGTCCTGGAGGTTTGCGGGGGGACCTTTTCCCTGTTAGCTCTGTTCCCACTCTTGGGCCTCCACACCAGAGTGAACCTTCTAACACAGAAGTCCAATCATGCCACCCTTCTGCTCAAAGCCCTCCGCTGACCCGCTTCTTACTCAGAGTCAAGGCTAGAATCTTTACGGTGGGTCTCAGGCCCCCCATGACTGGTGGCTGCCACCTTTCTGGCTTCACTTCCTCCTATTCTTCCCTTCCTCCCTTGCTCAAGACTCAGGTGTCTTTAAAGTCCTGGCCACACCAGTTGCTTGCTCTCTTTCCTGGCTGTCACCTTTTTTTCCCTGGCTGTGTATGTGGGTCACACTCTCACTTCCTTCAATGACTCTGCTCAGGTGTCACTTTATGAGACCCTCCTTGCCCACTGGATAGTACAAAGAAAGCATGCCCCAAGCCACATATTCCATATCTTCTTGACCCACCATCATTTTTCATCCAGCACAACTGTCCCTAGCATAATGCTGTGGATTGAATGTCCTCTGAGACTCATTGAAGCTTGACCCCCATCTTGACTGTGCTTAAGAGGGTGTGAAATCTGACTATGGTATTTGAAAGGTGGGGCCTTTAAGAGATGATTAGATTGTGAGGACTGTGTCTTTGCAAGTGGATTGATCCATTCATGGAGTAATGGGTGTGGTTCTAATGGCTTCATAAGGTGAGTGAGTGAGCAGGTTAGGTCTTGCTTGCTCAGCCAGTTCTCACCGTGTGACACCCTGGTTGCCACAGGACCTTGTATTGAGTTCCCACTAAAAAGAAGATCCTCACCAGATATGATCCCTGGACTGTGGACTTCCTAGCCTCCAAACTGTAAGAAATTTCATTTCTTCATAAATTACCCAGTTTCAAGTATTCTGTTTTAAGCAACAGAAATGGACAAATACACATATTATTTATTTATTGGCCAAGTCGATTATGATCTGTCCTTCTCTATCAAAATGTAAGCTCCTGTGAGCAGGACCTTTGTGTGGTTTGGCCATTGGTGTGGACCCGGCCCCTTGCTCAAAGCAGGGGCTTAGCACACATCCATTGAATAAATGAATGAGTGAGTGAGTGGATGAAGTAAATACATAATAGAATTTCAGGCAGTGATCAAGGCTATGAATAAATATGAAACGGGGGAAGCGGATTGAGAGTGTGTGGGTGGCCTTAGTCAGAGGGAGTGATGTTTGAGCAGAGGTCTGAATGAGGTGAGACAGTGCAGCATGTAGGTGTCTGAAGGCAGAGCAGCCCAGCCGGGGAAGAGCATGCAGAGTCTGAGTGAGGGGTGTGCTATGCCTGTGACACAGCAAGTGAGGCCAAAGCCTGGGGCTGAGCCACAGGAGTGTGCTCAGGCAGGAGTCTGTGCCATTGCAAGGAGTTTGGATTTTATTCCAAGGATGTGAGAAGTCGTCAGTGGTTTTGAGCAGGAGGACCTAACTTATTCTTTTAAAGAATCAGTCTCCAGAGCCTGTGGTTAGCAGGCTGATGGGAACCAACGGAAGCTAGGAAGGCATCATGAGGAGCTGGAGTAGCTCAGGAAGAGATGGTGTGGGCTAGACACAGCCAGGAGCATGTGTGTGTTGAGAGAGGGGGGGATCTAACATTAATT
Organism: Galeopterus variegatus; assembly: GCF_000696425.1. NCBI lineage: Eukaryota > Metazoa > Chordata > Mammalia > Dermoptera > Cynocephalidae > Galeopterus > Galeopterus variegatus. The sequence continues at coordinate 53,669 of NW_007735922.1, forward strand.
TAATGATAAAAGCAGGACTTGCTCACAGGTTGGATGTGGGTTGTGAGAGAAAGAGAGGAGTCAGGGTTTCTGACCTGAGTTGTTAGGTTCATGGTGGTGACTTTTACAGAATTGGAGGAAACGCAGAATGGCAGTTTGTGGGAGGAAAATATGAATTTGGTTCCTACCAGACAAACAGACATCTGCTGGACACTGGAGAGTATATAGATCTACATTTCAGGGCAAAGGTCAGGCCTGAAGATACGAGCATGGATGTCATTCATGTACAGGCCTGTAAATATTGCCTAAGGAGTGAGTGCAGATGGAGAGACATGCTGTGCTCCAGGCCCGGGAGCACTTTAACATTTAAAAGCTGGGAAGAATAGAGAGGTCCTTGCAAAGAAACCTACGTGGCAGTTCCAGTAAGGTAGGAGGAAAACCAACAGAGTGTGTCCCTCAGAGCATGGAAAATGTTTTTCCAGGGCACGATGGTGGTAAGTGGGATGCAATTCCTGTTCTCTAGGTGCTCTTGAACTTGGTAAAAGAGCTAACAGTACAGCAGGAGATGTTCTACAAGAGAGCGAGAAGAAAGGTCTGTGGAGTCTCAGTTTTTTGATTAACTTTGCCTATCGGGCAGGAGGTGATCACAGGACTTAACAAGTTAACAAGACCTCTCTGGAAGGGTGGATGTTTTCCAGGTAGAGAGAGCAGGATGAGCATGTGGTTGGGAAAGTCTGGGTGGCTGAGGCATCAGAGGCAAAGAGTCAAAGAGCAGGAAGTGAGGCTGAAATGGCAGGTTTGAGGCACTTGAGAAGACCCCTGCACATCAAGCTGAGAAGCTTGAATTTTACCTTGTAAGCTGTGAGGACAGAAGAGAGTGAAATAAACATAACCACATGGATAGAAGTGTTCAAAGCACAGAAGTAGTCTACCGGAGAAGCCAAAACTAAATTGCATATTAGAAAATAGTAATACAATATTACTATCTAGTAAAGTTGGGGATCGGGGCCAATCATGAGTGATGTGCCCACACCTGCCACCTAATGGCTCTGATCTTAGCGCTCTCAGCTTCAAGGTGAGGAGACTGAACTGGGAGATTTCTGAGATCTGTCACACTCAAAAACATTTCTGTGACTCTATGTGGCCGGGTAGTATGGTTAGTGAATATTTCCTGGACGCCAACACCTGCCACCTAATGGCTCTGATCTTAGCGCTCTCAGCTTCAAGGTGAGGAGACTGAACTGGGAGATTTCTGAGATCTGTCAGACTCAAAAACATTTCTGTGACTCTATGTGGCCGGGTAGTATGGTTAGTGAATATTTCCTGGAGGAAGTAAACCCAAAACTGTGTCTTAATGGGAAGGTAGAACTTACACAATCAAAGAGGAAGGGAAACATCATGAGCAAAGCAGGGATTAGGTGGCTCGTGTGCAGACAGTGAGCTCTGTGAAGACAGGGACCGCCTCTGTTGTTCACCTAGTGCCCTCCTAGTCCAGAGCCTGATAAGCACATGGCTCTCCATAAATGCTTGTTCAATGACTATGGGAACTGATGAATGAAGGAAAGCGGGATGGCCCCTGTGAGTATGTTGGGGATCATGGCAGGTGATGCCCCCAGGTCAGGCAGGACCTCTTCCTGCGGGAACTGAGGTGCTATGAGGGAATCCCACTTTGGGGACTCCTAAAGAGACACTGCTGATATTGACCATCACAAGCACACTTTAGAAAATTCTGACAATTGGATTTGTCACTAGATACATGATGGGCTGAGCAGCAGTCTTTTGGTGGCCCAAGACAACCTGTTTTTCTGTCTGTAGTAACTGTTATTTGTTTCAGGGTAAAAAATCTCCATTGGAAATGAGAGAGCCCAGCTGTGTTTGGGTTTTACAGGCTGTCTCAAGATTTCTCTCAGATGTTTTGGTTTATGGCAAAGTTGAAAATACAGCATTATCATGATCATTATTACCATTATCACTTATTCAACTACCACTAATAATTAATGTTTACCAAGGACCAATAATGTGCAATGGGATTCAATAAGCATTGAATTAGACTTGGCCTCTGTCCAGTGGGCTTGTTGTAAATAAGAAAAGAACAAGTTATCGCCCAAATTTTAATCTCTACAAATATGTTTGTTTCATGGGACCTCGTTGGTCATGCCTTGCTAAAATGACTGAAACCAAAGAAGCTGACCTTAAGCTTGCCATCGATGTTGTATAACCAACATTTTCCAAAATACGTTGTGTGGAAATGATGTTGATAAGTGATAGGTTAAAAAAAAAAAAAAAGAATGCACAGAAAAATAAATTTGGAAGACAGTTGTTTAAATAAAAGTAAGTATGTTCATTACCGTAAGATTTTGCTGAGGTTTGAGTGGGTCGGTGTGCCTTGTAAGCACCAAGACAGAGGGAAATAACACATAGCATCATCTAAACTTATTTGGGCAAGGAATTATTTTCTAAAAATCTATAAAAATGTGGTTTTAAAAATCTTTTCTGGAGTTTGGGATGCATTTTTTCCCCTTTTTTTTTTTTATTACAGTGAAGAAATTTTATCCCTCATGTTTCTTCCCTCTTCTCTCTCAATTCACCAAAACCTTGGTGGCACACTCTTACCATCAAAGAACTATTGTGGCTCACAAATGAGTAACCCTAAGATAGGTGTGTTCCTCCTTTCTGCAGGGTGATGATCACACAATCAGCAGTTGGTCCAGGAAGCCCTTCCAGAATCCTCACAACATTGGGGCCACCGAGGCAATTTTATGATACACAAGGACAGTCCTTTTCATTGTAGTATAAAGATTTGAGGACCAGGCTTTTAGGAGTATTAAAACAAGTAGAATCCTTGACACACACACACTAAAATGGCTAAAATAAATAGAGCCGACAGTACCAAGTGTTGACGAGGATGTGGAACAACTGGAACTCTCTCACACATTGAGAATTATTGCAGGAGTATAAAACAGGGCAGACACTTTGGAAAACTTTGGCACTTTCTCAAGAGGTTAACCTCACACCTGTACTATGATGCAGCCATTCCACTCTGATGTATTTATTCAGAAGAAATGAGTGAATCCATCTACAAAAATAATGTGTACAAGAATGTTTTATTTATAATAGCCATAGAGAAAGCAGTGTAAATGTCTATCATTAGGACACTGATATGAAAATTATATTTATATTTATAATATATAATTACATTTAATTTATATGTATATATAACTAAATTATATTTAATTATATAATAATTATGTTTGATATAATATATAATTATATTTATCAGTGGAATACCACTCAACAATAAAAAGAAAATACCCACCTTTATATACAAAAACATGAATAAATCTCATAAAAAAATTAGGTTAGGCAAAAAAAGCCAGACACAAGAGATTACACATTATATAATTCCATTAATGTAAAGTTCTAAAACAGTCTAAACTAATTTATAGTAATAGAATCAAATCAGTGGTTGCTGTGGGATAAGGAGATAGGAGCAGCGAGGTGGGTGGAAGCCCTGAAGGAACTCTCTGGGAGGAAGGCAATATGCTGCTTCTTGACTGGATGGTGGTTACGCGAGTGTTTACACATGCCAGAACTCATCAGACTAAAACTTATGACCTGTGCATTTAATTATATGTAAACTATACCTCAATAAAAACAAAGAAACAAAAATAATTGGAACCCTTTACCAAGTACAGCAGCTTTGTGAAGTCTGTTACCTAGCACCTCTGTCATGAATTGTCACAAATACTTGTTTATGAAGCAGATACAGAACATGCCAAGTCACTCATTTGTCATGAATCGGGCAACATTGTCCATCATAGTCTTTTAGAATGAAAATGGCGAATCTCTAGATGCTAATTCTCAGATCAGCTTGGACAACTCTCCTGAAGAGTGATATTAGAAATCAATTCCACCTGTTTTGTTTCCATGTGCTGCACTGATAAGTAGCCTTTGTGTTTCAATTAAGATAATCGCTGATTCTTATATTTAGCCCAAAATATATTCTCTTCATCTCATCGTAACATTTTGTTTATTCACTCGTGGTTGCTGTGTTTATTCAGACTCTTAAAGCAACCAATGGATATTAAGTGCAACACCGATTAAATGTGCTGCATTGATAAGTAGCCTTTGTGTTTCAATTAAGATAATTGCTGATTCTTATATTTAGCCCAAAATATATTCTCTTCATCTCATCGTAACATTTTGTTTATTCACTCATGGTTGCTGTGTTTATTCAGACTCTTAAAGCAACCAATGGATATTAAGTGCAACACCGATTAACCAGAGAAACCAAGGAATGGACACAAGCAAAATAATAACTTTACTAGGCTCAACCAGAATCATTTTGATGATAAAGACAACAGTCATCAACTATTATCTAAGAAGTCATTCAATGAAGAATACAAGGATCCGCACAACCATGGTCCACTGATAAGGTCAGGATTGATGGACAACTGTATATTTTGGTTTTCCATTTTTGAGAACTTTATTCCTTCAAGGTCACTCTTAGGTTCTCTACTTGGACCAAAAAGTTCCTTTCTGCACATGACTCTTTGGGGAACTCGTGCTGAGGAAGAGTTCGTGCATCTCTTCACTGCTCCTCTTCCTGCGGGTCCTTCTCCGCATCATCGAGCATCACTCTTATCGAACACTCACTGTGTGCCACACGCTCTGTGCTTTCATTTGCATTATTTCATTTAATTGTTTCCTAACTCAGACTTAGGAATTTTATTACTAACCATTGTACAGGGTAAAAAAGTGTGATTTAGAAACCTGTGTAACTTATGGAAGAACACAGAGTTTAAATTAGAAGAATTGGTATTAGATCCCAGATCTGTTTGATAACAGAGGCAAACTGATTACACGCAGTGTTGTATCACTTCACGTGCTTTGACCTTCATTTTAAGGCAGGTCATGTTTTAATGTGTATGTGAGTATACTTTGAACACTTGCTGGATTTCCATCTTTGACTTTAAATACCAGCTATTACTTTTTTGACATAATATACCTTTATACCTTTAAAAATGAATAAAACAACTCCTTACTAAATAATTTAATTTGCTATTATCTGAGATATCAGTATATAAATTTTACAAAACATTTGCATTTTAGAAGTGTTTTCAGGGAGTCCACATCTGTAAATCAAAACATTTTTCTAGTGAATTACTCTATGTACCTTAAGAGAGTTCACAATTAAAAGAAAAACTAATAGAGAGCTGAAACTCCTTCCTAAAGCAAATGACAGCTTTATACACCGGTGTGTGCCCCTGTCTCTGCATCCCGCCAACCACACCCTGCACCTGAGAGGAGAAACACAAGACGTGCTCCAGAAAAACGTGTGGCCTTCATTCCTGACAGACTTTGCCTTAGCCTTGAACCCTGAGTCAGTCTCCTGCACTGGAGGCAAAGACAGCTCTTCTTAAAACAACACGGGGATGGCCTTGTCCTGTTTTCTTAGCCGTCTCTTGGCCTTCTAAGTTTTCCAGAGTGACAGTTGCTTCTAATACAGAAGGCATGCCTGGCCCCAAAAGGCCTCTCCCTCAGAGCAGCATCCGACTCTCAGCTCGGCTGGACCGATGACCTCCTCACTGCTCCCTGAGGTCCTCAGCCCCAGTATGCCCTGGCCTCATTTAGCCTGAGAGGAAAGGGGATGTCTGCTGCCACTCTGCAGGAGGAGTGGGATCTCTGTGTCTCTGATCCCTGCTGCCCTTTGGGTCTGCCCTGAGGAGCTCAGCTTGCTGGGGAGGAGGGTGTGCAGCTAGGAGCATGTTGTGGGTCAAGTCGGGCATCGGGGCAAGGCTTCCAGTGCCACCTTGGGCAGTCCACTCTGGCTCTCAGTGTCCTCATTTGAAAATGAAGAGTCTGGACTCTTTCTGTGGTCTTCAGCCTGGGACACGTGCGTTCCACAGAAGTCCGCACATGGGAGTTTCTGAAAGTCCATGAATTCTTTTCAGTTTTAGGAAGCTTGCTGAGGTTCATCAGTGGTCAACTTATGTATTTTTCATTGAAATCCCCTCAATTTAACATCATAAACACTCAGATGAAATGGATGCCTATAATTAATTTAAAAAATTGGAAAAATAAATGCAATTTTTTTGATAGACAAAATATTTCAAAAATTCATATCTGTGGAGGTTACACTTTTTAAAATGGGCTTAATGCCAAGAAGAAGAAAAATCTGTATGATTTCTAAGATCCTTTCAAGCTTTAAGAGCATGGTTCTGTGATTTGAAATTTACCTATAAGTATAATGTATGTGGTAAAAGCTTGAGTGTGTGTGTGTGTGTATCACTCATGTAGTGCTGATAGGCTCACAAACTTGTAAGGGCTCCACATGTCTTCACAACTGTTCGAGGTAGATACTCTCAGCATCCCCATTTTACAGATGAGAAAAGTGAGGCCAAGAGAGGTCAGGGCACTTGTACAGGGCCACACAGTGTGATGTGTCTGGGTGTTGCTCTATCATGAATGTGTACAGGTGGGCAGATCTGTGTGTCTGTCTACTTATAATGCACATTTGAATGAACATGGGTGTCTATATGTGAAATAGAGCAGTTTCATGTGGTTTCAGCATCCACATAGTGTATGCACAGCACCGCATGCTGCAGAGCTTTCTGTGCTCCAGGGGAGTCTGCTCGGGCTGCCATGACTAAATGCCACAGAGTGGGTGGCTTAAACGACAGACATTTATTTTCTCACAGTTATGGAGTCTGGAGGTCTGAGAGCAAGCTGCAGGCAGGGCTGGCTCTCCTCGAGGCCTCTCTCCTTGGTTTGCAGGTGGCCACTTTCTTGCTGCCTCTCCACATGGACTTTTCTCTGTGCTTTGGCATCCCTGGTGTCTCTTTGTGTGTCCTGGTGGCTTCTTGTCAGGACAGCAGTTGGGTTGCATTAGGGCACACCCTGATGGCCTCATTTCACCTTAATCACCTCTCTAACGGCCCCGGCTCCAAATACAGTCACCCTCTGAAGCACTGAGGGTTAGGACTTCAACACAGGAATTTTGGGGAAGTGCAGTTCAGCCTTTAACAGGAAGTTAATGAATTTCTCTGATTTGCTCTTCAGAGTTACATTTGTAAGGTAGATTTCAAAATTCCTCCAGAAACAGCTTTGATCTTGTATACTCAGTGACTTGCTTAGTAAAATGCAGCAGGAGAAAGAGAGAAACAATCCTACCTCACAGCCCTGGAGATGTCAGCCAGCCTTATGACCTTCTGAGCTTCCATACAGAACCCTGCAAGTCCCATCCTTTGTTCTCGGCCCAGGGCTCTGCTGCGACTCAGGCAGGGACCTCAAGGGTAGGCAGAAGGGAGAAGAAAGTCCCAGAGGCCCAGAGCTGGTGAAATGAACCAGCAATATGTCAGGCACATGACGTTACCATGTCTTTCCAGTCCTGGTGACAGAGGTGACTGGCTGTGAGCTGAGATGATGCTGGAACCCAGGGGGACAGTTATTGTGCACTCAGGCAGCACATTCCTTTTAGTCAGGTGGCCACAAAGTCGAGGTGCCACGGACAACTGTCCATTCCACCCAGCACTAAGTGCAGCCAGACATGGGCCTTGTTCCCACTGCACCACACTGGAGTCCAGGAGCTGCACCTATGAGGATCAGTATGAGCAGGAGTAGAAGCAGAAGGCCCATTATGTGGACAGTCTGTTCAGAAAGGGAGGCGAGAGTTCCCAACCATTTGGGGTCCCTGCAGAGGAATTGCTGGTTGTTCCCATTAGTGGAGGCTGAGATTCCATGTATATCAGTCATGATCAGGGATGGGGTAGGGTTGGGCCAGGCAGACCCAGAAGCACAGGTCTTTGCTACTGAGCACGCGTGGGGCCAGCAATTCCCATTAGTGGAGGCTGAGATTCCATGTACATCAGTCATGATCAGGGATGGGGTGGGGTTGGGCCAGGCAGACCCAGAAGCACAGGTCTTTGCTACTGAGCACGCGTGGGGCCAGCAAAGGATGGGCCCCTGGCCACTAAGATCCACGTGGTGTTTGATCTTGATGGTTCCCTGTATCCCCAGGGCTTTTTCCGCTCCTTTGTGAAGAGGTCCAGGTCCTCTTAATTTGATCTGTCTTTGACCACAGGTTCCAGAATGCGTTCTCTTCTAGTGCCTCCTCACTGCAAATTATAAACAGGATAAAAACTGGGCTGCGGAGGTTACTTCAGGGAGCAGAACTGCAAAGGCAGTCGGTCTATCTACCTTGCTAGCATTTCTGCCTCTGTGATCATGGCTCTACGAATATGATTGCTCACGCGTTTGGGCTGCCTGCTGGTAAATGTAGGCCAGTCGTGCCCTCCACGGGCATGGGCAGGCCCCTCTCCCTCGCCTGCAGTCGTCCTTCTCTCCCCTCCTTCCTGCCACTTGTTCAGGGATGACTCAGCTGATGTCTGGGGCCTGGCGAGGGCACTGACAGCTCCTGCCAGTTAATCAGCCTTGGGTTGTAGAGAGTGCTGTTGGCCTCTACAAATATAGGGTTGCTTGAATTCTACCTCTTCTGTGCTTTTTGGGTCCCTTGAAGAATTTTTGCTTAATGTAGTTATAGATTATGAATCTTGACTTTGGTAATGGTGGAGAAGCACCTACTCTCAAAATGCAGTCTCTTTGTTAGTGCCATAATTTTGTGGTCAGCCCAACCGAATCTTCCTGAGCAGCGCCAGTAGGGAGGGGAGTGGATCACTGACCCAGTTACATTTATTTTAGGGATAGCTCTTTAATATACGTGGAATCAGTGAGGCTGCCTCACTTACAGATTTGGTCTCTTCTATACGGGAGTACCCTGAAGAGGTGGTTTTTGTGTCTGCAGTTGCTCCAGGACTCTTTTCCTACCCTTCAATAGGCTTTCTATTCTTGCATGAATTTTCACAAATTCACAAATTCATTTTCACAAATTTTCAGAGTTGTGCCTTGGCTGGGAATGCTGGCCCTGAGAGTGGCTTTGCCACAGGTCGTTCACTTGGCTGCTGCTGTTTGGCACCTCTTGTCCTTGATGGAGGGTGGACTGACTTGGAGGGGAGGTTTTCACTGCTGTGCATTAAACAGCTCTTCCCTCTAACCAGATGCTTAATATGGTTCCTCTTCCAAGCCCTGTAAGGGAAGCAGGCTCTCTAGCTTGCAGTTGGGAGAAATTATCTGAAAGCCTAAGGACATACAGAAAGAGTTTCATGGTGGTTTGGAGGTAAAATCTCCTTCTTGGATTGATGTTCGGAGCATAAGAGGCATTTTTTTAAATTGCGGAAACTGCTGATTGACTCAGTCACCTGTTAATTTGATGAGACTGAGATATCAACACAGCACTTTGAGACAGATGCGGATGCCACAGGCGAAGCCTCTGCGGCCCCACGGTGACCATGCACAGAGCACTGCTGCTGTGGGCTGGGGTCCCTGTGGGGAGAGAACACTCAGTGCAAGCTCCACTGCCCCCACAGGTCCTGCTGCTGGAAGCCCACCTTCATTTTTTTTCATTTATCTGAAGCCCTGGCCAAGCTGTATGCTGCTGTGACCCAGTTACCATGGAGAACTTGTATATTCTTGGCTTCTTTGCTGCTTTTACAGGCAGAATTACAGACAAGAATGTCTTTGCTGTTGGAAATATAAATATTACAGAGATGCTCATTTTCTCCATGATGATTATTAGCAAAGATATGCAAGAGGACTTCATTACAGAGCATTGTCCTTTACAATGAGCCCTTGGTAGGCTTTTACAGGGCTGGAGAAGCCTGCTAGGAGTGGATTGTGTTAACCCTCAGGATATCTACTGGAGAGACAGAAACTACAACTACTTACACATACATTCAATAGGTTTTTTGTGGAGTGCTTACTCTGTGCTAGGCACTGGGGATACAGAGACAAATAAGATGCTGTCCTTGCCTTCAAAGATCTTACAGTCTGGTAATGAAAGATAGAACCCCAAACAAACAAATGCAAAGAAAAAAAATGTTGCAATAGACTCTTGTACCAAGTGCAAAGAGGCATTAAAAAGGATAGGACAATGTGTGTGTGTGTGTGTGTGTGTGTGTGTGTGTGTGTGTGTGTGTGTGTGTCTGGACTGTTTGCTCACCCGGAATGGGAGGCCTTGCAGAGCCTTGCAGAGCACACAGGTTTTGCCCACATGATGCACAGGTGCTGCTGCTCCTTCATGGTGTCTTGGTTCCAGACAAAGGTGAGGGGGAGGTAAAGGCAAATGGCAAAGAGGCACGTGTCAGTCAAGTCCCTTTCCAGTTTTGCTGGAGTTCCCCTTCAGTGACATGGCCTCCCCAGCTGCAAGAGAGTCTGGATTGCTGAGTATTTTCTTCTGGGTCCATGCCTGTCCTGATCAGCATTGGCGTTTGCTTAGTAATGCCTGGCAGTCAGTCTCCAGCTGAAGGTCCCCAGTCATCTTCAGCTGCTGGTATTCATGCATGTGGGTAATCCCCTCCCACAGTGAATGAGGCTGGGCTGGGTTACCCATAGGACACAGCAGCAGGGAGGGTGCACAACTTTCAAGGCGGGGTCATGTAGGACACTGTAGATTCCACCTTGGTCTTTTGTTTTGAGGGCAATTAAGCAGCACTGTGGAGAGACTCACACACAGAGGAACTGATTTCCAGTCGTAGGAGTGAGCCAGTTTGCAGAGGGTCCTCCAGCCGCAGTCCAACCTTTGGATGACTGCAACCCCAGCTGACATTTGATTGTAACTTTATGAAAGACCCCTCAGCCAGAAACCCTCGACAAAGCCCCTCCCAAATTCCTGACCCACAGACACCATGAGAGAAAAAATATTGCTGTTTGAAGCCACTAAGTCTGGGGTTATACAGCAATAGACAACAAAATAATAATGAGAATAGGAATGTTCCCTAAAGAGCAGGTGACTAGAAGGGTCTGCACACCATCCACGTAGCCTTATACCCAAACATCCTACCTTCCCCCATTCACCAACTACGTGCTGCACCTGCTCTCAAAGCCCCTCTTCCCAGCTGTGTTCTGGGCCTCATCTCTCCCCACGTTCTCAAGTGCTTCACTACTCTGTCAAAACAACTTGTATTAAGATCAGTACTGAATTAAGATCAAACCCATTAATCACTTTCCAGTTCTCATTTAACTTGAAATGGTTGATCATGACCTTTGGAACCACTCTTTTCTTGACTTCCAGGACCCCAAATTCTCCTGGGTTCCTTCCTAAATTCCCAGTAGCTCTTTTTTTCGTTACAGTCTGAGGTTCTTTTTCTTCTCAATTGCTAAGTATTGATGTATTGGAGAGTCAGGTGCTGGAATACTTTTTCTTCTCTATCTACTTTTGAAATAAATCATCCTAACTTGTCCTCTGGCTTTAAACACCAGCAATATGACGATCAGTCACAAATTCATATTTAGTAGAGTGGTTAAGAGCATGAACTTGGGAACCAGACAATGTGAATTTCAATCTGTCACTTCGTAACTGGGTAACCTTGGGCAGATTTCTTAATCTCTGTTTCCTCATTCGTGTAGTTAGGATAATAATAGTACATATCATCACACGTAGGAGGCACGCAGTAAACACAAGTGGCTTTTCCTACTACCATTACTGCTACTCATATTCCACAAACTTCAAACACACATATGTAAAATCTGCCTGCTGGGCATCTCTCCTGGGTGTCTAGTAGACATCTTAAATTTAAGTTCAAAACAGAATGCTTCATTTCCTGTGAACCCCAAATTTCTCATCTCCTAGTTCACTCGGTCCCAGTGAACAGCACAACTATTCATCTAGCTACCACACATATAACAAACCTGGGAGTCTTCCTTAACCTTTCACCTTTCTTCATCTCAAATAGCCAGTCTAAAAGGAAGCCCAGTGTCCCTATCTCCAGAACACACCTCAACTCTACCGTCTCTCCATCTTCCATGCTGTCACTGTCATCCCAGCCACCAGCACTTCCTGCCTTGGCCATGAAAATGCCCTGGTCTGCCCTGGTCTTCATGCCTCCAGCTCACATTCCTTCCCCTGCAACACATTCTCAATGCAGCAGAATTATCTATTCAAAGACATGAATCCGATCACCTCATGTCATGTCCACGTTCAAAATCCTGAAATGTTGTCTGGAAGCACTTAGCATAAAATGCAAACATCTCCTCTGTGGTTGGGCCCTTAACTACCTACCTGGCCTCTCCTCATAACCACCACCCGCCACATAGCCACATGCACACGCGTGCACGCACACACGCACGGCCCTGCCCTTCACTTGCTCTGTTCTAGTCTCACAAGACTTCGTCCTGGCTTCAGCTGTCACTCATCTTCCTACCGGGGCCTTTGCTCTGCTGCTCCCTCTGCCTGCAGTCTTCTCCCTTTGTCTGCACACAGCTACTCCCTTCCTGGTATTCAGGTCAACTTCTGTGATCTTCCAGTCTGAAGTAGTAACTAATCGTTCTCCTTGTTTCACATTCATCATCATGGTTTTATTTTTATTTTCCCAGATTTTTCCCCATATTTTTTCTTTGTTTCCAACTCCCCCTACAGACTATAAATTCTATGAGAAGATCTATGTCTCTTATCGATGAGTGTATCCCGAGCACTTAAAACAGAGCTCAGAACAGAGAAGGTGCTCAACCCAGTATGTTTAATGAGTGAAGGCCAATAAGGCAAAAACAGTAGTCCAAGAATATTTCCAGAATTCTCACGAGCTTGTTTGGGTAGTGATGACTTCCACTGAAATACAGAGGACAAGGTGATTGGAGATGAAGTGATGAGTACAGTTCTGGACATCTCGAGTGTGGGGTGTCTGTGAGGTGTCTGGGTGTGACTGGATCAGTACGGATTGTATCCATGATTCTGTAGGGCAGGAGAGTTCTGGGAGGTCTATATAATTGTGAGATCCAGTGACACGTGCCATAAATGACCTAATTTAACCTGAGTCTTTTCCCTAAAATTAGCCCCCGGGAAAAGGAACAGTTGTTTTACCTTAGAGTCCTTACAGAGAATTCTGTAATCCAAAGTGCTCTCTTAATTACTCATTGAGAACAATAAAGTAATGTTTTGGCAGATACATTAACCTAAAACTGTCTCAATCAATGCTACTTTGGGATACTTGGGATGTTGTATGATAGAATCAATATATTTTTTTTTAATGTAAAGGATTTTTAGTGTCGATTTAAATAATTATTTTTGTAGTTGTGGACTGACAATTACAAATGGTAGATATCATTGTAACAAGAGTTTTAGAGAAATCACTTTTTTTTTTCCTTTTTGTCTTTTTTCGTGTCCGGCAACAGATCGCAACCCTCAGTGTCGCACCCGTACCGGACCGGGACTGGCAACGGGATCGCAACCCTCGGTGTTGCTCCCGCACCTCGCTCAGCCAGTGAGCGGGAACCAGTCTGTATGAGGGATCCGAACCTTCGGCGGGAGGGCTGCCGCGCTTCCCAAGCGGTGCACTGTAGCAGTGCGCCACCGGGCCGGCCCAGAGAAATCACTTTTTAAAGCAGCATAAGAAGTGCAGACCAGAAATATGCACAACGCTATGAAAAAGCAAAGCATTCAGTACTTTATGTGAAAAGGTACTAGTGGCTCAGTACCTAATTTCATAATTTCCAGTTATGGCATCATCAGAAAGGGAGTATAGATAGAAAATACATGTTTTTAAATAATTGGACTGACAGTTTGACTATAGAGGGTAAGGAGAGGTATGTACTTTGGCTCAAGTGGGACTTATAATTTAAGGAGTTATATCTAATGATAGGAGGGCATTGTGCGTGCATATAGGTTGAAGAAAAAGAGCCAGATGTGAGTGAAGAGTTTAGAGATTAAAGAGGGCTGATTGCATGGGCAAGGGCCAAGCAGAGAGAGCAGGGGACTGGACCGGGAGCCCCAAAGGAGACGAGCTTTGTCAGGATGGAGGATCACGTGCTCATTCGGCCCAATGGGAGATGAGAGAGGGATGAATCATAAGTATGTGAGGACGGTGGGCAGAAGGGAGAGGGACATCAGGAGGCTCCCCACATTGATCTCATCCGCCTAACCAGGCACCTTGATGCCAAGCACCGTGCCTGGAATTCGTCAGCGCTCCTGCTTTTGGAAGCAGGTTGAATAGTGGTTGGAAGAGTCAGAACTTTGAATTCAGAGTCCTTGATTGCCACTTAGTTCCATAGAACATTATTACGAAGATTTGTGAGAGGCTCTGATCTCTACACTTTTTGCAGTGCGTGGCTCCCTTTCCTCCTGACCCAGAAACCCCTTTCTCACAGCCTTGGGAGTATTCTCTAGTGAGTGCTCCCCACGCCACCCCACCCCGCTGTGGCTTTCCGGGCGTCAGTGCAGCAGCCTGTTAGAGGAGAACGTTAAGCTACCTCTCCAAACCTGCTTCCAGCGCCAACATTTTAAATGTCTATAAACGCTTGACTCCTATGATGCCTTTAAATAATAAAACAAGGTGGAATATAATTAAGGGGCAAGATGCGTTGCACAGACAATTTGTGCTGTGAGCAAGTCTTTTTAAGTTGACTAATGTGACATTGTTCTCCAGGAAAAGAAAATTTCAGCATTTTATTTTCAGAATTACCTGATCCAAATTAGGTCACAGGAGTGTGAGGGGGAGAACTGGAAAAGTCCCCGAGCAGCTCTCAGGTGATATAAACTTTGATTTTCTTTGTAATCCCACTGAGGGAGAGGACAGGCCAGGGCAGCGTGGCTGCGGTTGGGTGGGCTCTGCTTCTGTCCAGGCACCATTGCTGTTTGCAGAACAATGAGCTTCCAGGCCAGGGGACAGGGCTGTTATCAGCTCACGGCAGGCTGAGAATAATCTCCAGCCACCGCAACAATGGTGCCGTATCTCAGGCCAGGTAATGAGGAGTCTTTAAATTGCATCAACTCGATTTTATTAACCTTTAGTTTTACACTTCTCAGACCAGAATAGTCTTATCTTTTCCTTTTTGTTGTTTGGTGGAGCCCCTACCCCTTTCCACAAAGGAAAAGATATTGGGTGGCCTTTTCCTTTCCTTCCTTTTTCAAATTTGAAGCCACAGCATTATAATAAGCCTCCATAAAAATACACATATGTGCATGCATAATGAGAATTACCTGCCTCAGTTTTTTTGTTCAGTATCTGATCCAAAATGTACAAATGCTCACCAGCTGCATGCTAACGATGTGGACTTAAGGTGCCAGCCCTGGGTGCTCACTGGGGTCATGATCTCTGAGCAAGGAAGGGATTCATCTACATACAGGTGAACCCTACAGACCCTCTGCTGGAGGCGCTGTCGACTCCATGTGCTCAGACACCAAGTAAGAAAGATCTCAGGCTGCCAAGGCCGACTGATTCCAGGTTGCTGATTCAGTCCACACATTAATTGGTTCTTTCAATTTATTCCATTTCAAAACCATTTCTTACTCCAAAAGGTGTTGAGCAGGCTTAATAAAAGTTTTATCTTCCCATAGAGACTCACTTGGACTTTCTCCCTGGCCTCTCCCTCTGCTGTTATCTTCTGTCTATGAGACATTCTACAGGAGTCTGAAGAGAGGGAGGGCCGCGATAGAAAGGAAGATGTGTATTTGAGACGATCAGAATCTGCTTTTGAGAGGGTCGGCCCGGTGGCGCACTGGATAGTGCGCCGCTTGGGAAGCGCGGCGGCGCTCCCGCCCGAGGGTTCGGATCCCACATACAGACCGGTTCCCGCTCACTGGCTGAGCGAGGTGCGGGAGCGACACCGAGGGTTGCGATCCCGTTGCCAGTCCCCAGTCCGGTGCGGGGGCAACACTGAGGGTTGCGATCCGTTGCCGGACACGGAAAAAAGACAAAAGACAAAAAAAAAAAGAATCTGCTTTTGAGAGGGCCGGCCCGGTGGCGCACTCGGTTGAGGGCGGCGCTCCCGCCGAGGGTTCGGATCCCACATAGAGACCGGATCCCACATAGAGACCGGTCCGCTCACTGGCTCAGCGCGGTATGGGCGCGACACCGAGGGTTGCGATCCCGTTACCGGTCATGAAAAAAGACAAAAAGGAAAAAAATAATAATAATAATCTGCTTTTGAGGACGAGTGTGCATTGGTGGAGGCCCATGTCAAATGATTCCTGCTGCACAAGAACAAAAAAGACAGGGATATGAAACAGTGGCCTGAATATCTATAAATTAGTCTACAATCACTTTTATTAAAGGCATGTATAGGTTAGTGAGGAGAAATAAAGAATTTGGCTTCATTTTTTAAAAAATTCTATTTGAAGATTTCAAAGTGAATGCCAAAAGAAGTTAAACAAACAAACAAAAAAAATGGAAAAAAGCATTAAAAAGTTTATAAGATATTTTTATACCCCTGAGTTTGGGAATAACTTCTTAAGCAAGTCTCAAAGTGCAGAAGTTCTAAAAGAAAAAGTTGACAGATTTGTCAATGTTAAAAAACTTATTACAATGAAAGAGACTCATAAATAAAATTAAAAGACATGTATCAGTCTGGAGAAAAATATCCATAATGTTTATAAAAAAAAAAGTCATACACAAAATATATACAGAATTCTAATAAAATAATCTAATGAAAGAAGAAAATATAATCCAATAGAAAAACGAACAAATAAACAGAAAATATATAGTAGAAAAATACATATGGATAATAATGGATGATTTATTTTACTAGAAATCAACTCATTACAAATTACAAGGAGATACTCATATTTTATAGCAATGATATTGGTAAAAGGCAAGGAAGTAAATCATGGGTGGTTTTGGTGAATGTAAAGAAGGCAGACTGTCGTCCTTACATACAGCATTTGAGAGTGAAAACCTGTAAGTCCGATGCAGACCAATTTGGCAGCATTGATCAAATTTTAAATGAGCATCTCTAAGAATAGAAATTATTTTATTGTGACTAATTATGTGTGTAGAGGGATGTTTGTGGCAACATAGTAATAGAAATTAGAAACAACATAAATACCCATTACAAAGGGGAGCATTTAAATAAATTATAGTGTATCTTTTTTTTTTTTTCCTTTTTGTCTTTTTCCGTGTCTGGCAACGGATCGCAACCCTCAGTGTCACCCCCGTACCGGACTAGGACCGGCAACGGGATCGCAACCCTCGGTGTTGCTCCCGCGCCTCGCTCAGCCAGTGAGCGGGAACCGGTCTGTATGTGGGATCCGAACCCTCGGAGGGAGCGCCGCCGCGCTTCCCAAGCGGCGCACTGTAGCAGTGTGCCACCGGGCCGGCCCTATAGTGTATCTTTTAATGCAGCCCATAAAAAGAGTGAGGCAGATGTGTATAGACGTGGAAAGGTGTATTTCATGAAAAAATCATAAATATATTATTACCTGGTTTATATCAAAGAAAAAGGTCAATATGCATATACACACCTCTATATGTGTAGTGGCACAAAATAGGTAACATTAGGATGTACCATAGATTGCTAGCCATGCTGCTTTCCTCTGGGGAGGGATGGGGGAGGTGCAATGAATAGGGACTATTTCGCACCCTAGGCAACATACTTCCTTATTGTTTGGGTCTTTTACCAGTGAGTCGACTCATTATTAATTATATAGGAGGAGAAAGAAAGAGATTGCAGATCCCAATCACATGGTTAATTTATTACAAGTAGAAGAGTTTACTATATCGAGTTAATTTGGAAAACCCTGAGAAAGCATCAATGACTTGTTTATTTTCCCAGGTAAAAATTAGTTTGTGGGGGCCGGCCCGGTGGCGCACTGGATAAGTGCGCCGCTTGGGAAGTGCGGCGGCGCTCCCGCCCGAGGGTTCGGATCCCACATACAGACCGGTTCCCGCTCACTGGCTGAGCGAGGCGCGGGAGCAACACCGAGGGTTGCAATCCCGTTGCCGGTCCCCAGTCC